>NW_027597472.1:0-25000 GCF_964194155.1 Cetorhinus maximus | reverse complement strand
GTGCTGCAGTGTGAATGGTCTGGCTGTAATCCAGATCAGTTTGTGTGTGCTGCAGTGTGAATGGTCTGGCTGTAATCCAGATCACTGTGTGTGCTGCAGTGTGAATGATCTGGCTGTAATCCAGATCACTGTGTGCGCTGCAGTGTGAATGGTCTGGCTGTAATCCAGATCAGTGTGTGTGCTGCAGTGTGAATGGTCTGCCTGTAATCCAGATCAGTGAGTGTGCTGCAGTGTGAATGGTCTGGCTTTAATCCAGATCAGTGTGTGTGTGTGCTGCAGTGTGAATGGTCTGGTTGTAATCCAGATCAGTGTGTGTGTGCTGCAGTGTGAATGGTCTGCCTGTAATCCAGATCACTGTTTGTGCTGCAGTGTGAATGGTTTGTCTGTAATCCAGATGTGTGTGTGTTGCAGTGTGAATGGTCTGGCTGTAATCCAGATCAGTGTGTGTGTGCTGCAGTGTGAATGGTCTGCCTGTAATCCAGATCAGTGTGTGTGCTGCAGTGTGAATGGTGTGGCTGTAATCCAGATCAGTGTGTGTGTTGCAGTGTGAATGGTCTGCCTGTAATCCAGATCACTGTATTTGTGCTGCAGTGTGAATGGTCTGGTTGTAATCCAGATCAGTGTGTGTGTGCTGCAGTGTGAATGGTCTGTCTGTAATCCAGATCACTGTGTGTGCTGCAGTGTGAATGATCTGGCTGTAATCCAGATCAGTGTCTGTGTGCTGCAGTGTGAATGGTCTGGCTATAATCCAGATCAGTGGGTGTGTGTTGCAGTGTGAATGGTCTGGCTGTAATCCAGATGTGTGTGTTGCAGTGTGAATGGTCTGGCTGTAACCCAGATCAGTGTGAGTGCTGCAGTGTGAATGGTTTGGCTGTAATCCAGATGTGTGTGTGTTGCAGTGTGAATGGTCTGGCTGTAATCCAGATCAGCGTGTGTGTGCTGCAGTGTGAATGGTTTGGTTGTAATCCAGATCAGTGTGTGTGTTGCAGTGTGAATGGTCTGGCTGTAATCCAGATCAGTGTGTGTGTTGCAGTGTGAATGGTATGGCTGTAATCCAGATCAGTGTGTGTGTGCTGCAGTGTGAATGGTCTGGCTGTAAACCAGATCACTGTGTGTGTGTTGCAGTGTGAATGGTCTGGCTGTAATCCAGATCGGTGTGTTTGTGCTGCAGTGTGAATGGTCTGCCTGTAATCCAGATCAGTGTGTGTGCTGCAGTGTGAATGGTCTGGCTGTAATCCAGATCAGTGTGTGTGCTGCAGTGTGAATGGTCTGGCTGTAATCCAGATCAGTGTGTGTGCTGCAGTGTGAATGGTCTGGCTGTAATCCAGATCAGTGTGTGTGTGCTGTAGTGTGAATGATCTGGCTGTAATCCAGATCAGTGTGTGTGCTGCAGTGTGAATGATCTGGCTGTAATCCAGATCAGTGTGTGTGCTGCAGTGTGAATGGTCTGGCTGTAATCCAGATCAGTGTGTGTGCTGCAGTGTGAATGGTCTGGCTGTAATCCAGATCAGTGTGTGTGTGCTGCAGTGTGAATGGTCTGGCTGTAATCCAGATCAGTGTGTGTGTGCTGCAGTGTGAATGGTCTGGCTGTAATCCAGATCAGTGTGTGTGCTGCAGTGTGAATGATCTGGCTGTAATCCAGATCAGTGTCTGTGTGCTGCAGTGTGAATGATCTGGCTGTAATCCAGATCAGTGTCTGTGTGCTGCAGTGTGAATGGTCTGGCTATAATCCAGATCAGTGTGTGTGTTGCAGTGTGAATGGTTTGGCTGTAATGCAGATGTGTGTGTGTTGCAGTGTGAATGTTCAGGCTGTAATCCAGATCAGTGTGTATGCTGCAGTGTGAATGGTTTGGCTGTAATCCAGATGTGTGTGTGTTGCAGTGTGAATGGTCTGGTTGTAATCCAGATCAGTGTGTGTGTGCTGCAGTGTGAATGGTTTGGCTGTAATCCAGATCAGTGTGTGTGTGCTGCAGTGTGAATGGTCTGGCTGTAATCCAGATCACTGTGTGTGTGCTGCAGTGTGAATGGTCTGGCTGCAATCCAGATCAGTGTGTGTGCTGCAGTGTGAATGGTCTGGCTTTAATCCAGATCAGTGTGTGTGTGTGTGTGTGCTGCAGTGTGAATGGTCTGGCTGTAATCCAGATCAGTGTGTGTTGCAGTGTGAATGGTCTGCCTGTAATCCAGATCACTGTATTTGTGCTGCAGTGTGAATGGTCTTGTTGTAATCCAGATCAGTGTGTGTGTTTTGCACTGTGAATGGTCTGGCTGCAATCCAGATCACTGTGTGTGCTGCAGTGTGAATGGTCTGGCTGTAATCCAGATCAGTGTGTGTGTGCTGCAGTGTGAATGGTCTGGCTGTAATCCAGATCAGTGTGTGTGTTGCAGTGTGAATGGTCTGCCTGTAATCCAGAACACTGTATTTGTACTGCAGTGTGAATGGTCTGGTAGTAATCCAGATCAGTGTGTGTGTGCTGCAGTGTGAATGGTCTGGCTGTAATCCAGATCACTGTGTTATCTACAGTGTGAATGATCTGGCTGTAATCCAGATCAGTGTGTGTGTGCTGCAGTGTGAATGGTCTGGCTATAATCCAGATCAGTGTGTGTGCTGCAGTGTGAATGGTTTGGCTGTAATCCAGATCAGTGTGTGTGTGGCAGTGTGAATGGTCTGGCTGTAATCCAGATCAGTGTGTGTGTGGCAGTGTGAATGGTATGGCTGTAATCAGATCAGTGTGTGTGTTGCAGTGTGAATGGTCTGGCTGTAATCCAGATCACTGTGTGTGTGCTGCAGTGTGAATGGTCTGGCTGTAATCCAGATCAGTGTGTGTGTTGCAGTGTGAATGGTCTGGCTGTAATCCAGATCAGTGTGTGTGCGTTGCTGTGTGAATGGTTTGGCTGTAATCCAGATGTGTGTGTGCTGCAGTGTGAAGGGTCTCGCTGTAATCCAGATCAGTGCGTGTGTTGCAGTGTGAATGGTCTGGCTTTAATCCAGATCAGTGTGTGTGTGTGCTGCAGTGTGAATGGTCTGGCTGTAATCCAGATCAGTGTGTGTGTTGCAGTGTGAATGGTCTGCCTGTAATCCAGATCACTGTGTTTGTGCTGCAGTGTGAATGGTCTGGTTGTAATCCAGATCAGTGTGTGTGTTGCAGTGTGAATGGTTTGTCTGTAATCCAGATGTGTGTGTGTTGCAGTGTGAATGGTCTGGCTGTAATCCAGATCAGTGTGTGTGTGCTGCAGTGTGAATGGTCTGGCTGTAATCCAGATCAGTGTGTGTGCTGCAGTGTGAATGGTGTGGCTTTAATCCAGATCAGTGTGTGTGTTGCAGTGTGAATGGTCTGCCTGTAATCCAGATCACTGTATTTGTGCTGCAGTGTGAATGGTCTGGTTGTAATCCAGATCAGTGTGTGTGTGCTGCAGTGCGAATGGTCTGGCTGTAATCCAGATCACTGTGTGTGTTGCAGTGTGAATGATCTGGCTGTAATCCAGATCAGTGTCTGTGTGCTGCAGTGTGAATGGTCTGGCTATAATCCAGATCAGTGTGTGTGTTGCAGTGTGAATGGTTTGGCTGTAATCCAGATGTGTGTGTTGCAGTGTGAATGGTCTGGCTGTAATCCAGATCAGTGTGTGTGCTGCAGTGTGAATGGTTTGGCTGTAATCCAGATGTGTGTGTGTTGCAGTGTGAATGGTCTGGCTGTAATCTAGATCAGCGTGTGTGTGCTGCAGTGTGAATGGTTTGGCTGTAATCCAGATCAGTGTGTGTGTTGCAGTGTGAATGGTCTGGCTGTAATCCAGATCAGTGTGTGCGCTGCAGTGTGAATGGTCTGGCTGTAATCCAGATCAGTGTGTGTGCTGCAGTGTGAATGGTCTGGCTGTAATCCAGATCACTGTGTGTGTGTTGCAGTGTGAATGGTCTGGCTGTAATCCAGATCGGTGTGTGTGTGCTGCAGTGTGAATGGTCTGGCTGTAATCCAGATCAGTGTGTGTGCTGCAGTGTGAATGGTCTGCCTGTAATCCAGATCAGTGTGTGTGCTGCAGTGTGAATGGTTTGGCTGTAATCCAGATCAGTGTGTGTGCTGCAGTGTGAATGGTCTGGCTGTAATCCAGATCAGTGTGTGTGTGCTGTAGTGTGAATGATCTGGCTGTAATCCAGATCAGTGTGTGTGCTGCAGTGTGAATGATCTGGCTGTAATCCAGATCAGTGTGTGTGTGCTGCAGTGTGAACGATCTGGCTGTAATCCAGATCAGTGTGTGTGAGCTGCAGTGTGAATGGTCTGGCTGTAATCCAGATCAGTGTGTGCGTGTGTGTGTGTGTGTGTGTGTGTGTGTGTTGCAGTGTGAATGGTCTGGCTGTAATCCAGATCAGTGTGTGTGTTGCAGTGTGAATGGTCTGCCTGTAATCCAGATCACTGTATTTGTGCTGCAGTGTGAATGGTCTGGTTGTAATCCAGATCAGTGTGTGTGAGCTGCAGTGTGAATGGTCTGTCTGTAATCCAGATCAGTGTGTGTGTGCTGCAGTGTGAATGGTCTGGCTGTAATCCAGATCAGTTTGTGTGTGCTGCAGTGTGAATGGTCTGGCTGTAATCCAGATCACTGTGTGTGCTGCAGTGTGAATGATCTGGCTGTAATCCAGATCACTGTGTGCGCTGCAGTGTGAATGGTCTGGCTGTAATCCAGATCAGTGTGTGTGCTGCAGTGTGAATGGTCTGCCTGTAATCCAGATCAGTGAGTGTGCTGCAGTGTGAATGGTCTGGCTTTAATCCAGATCAGTGTGTGTGTGTGCTGCAGTGTGAATGGTCTGGTTGTAATCCAGATCAGTGTGTGTGTGCTGCAGTGTGAATGGTCTGCCTGTAATCCAGATCACTGTGTGTGCTGCAGTGTGAATGGTTTGTCTGTAATCCAGATGTGTGTGTGTTGCAGTGTGAATGGTCTGGCTGTAATCCAGATCAGTGTGTGTGTGCTGCAGTGTGAATGGTCTGCCTGTAATCCAGATCAGTGTGTGTGCTGCAGTGTGAATGGTGTGGCTGTAATCCAGATCAGTGTGTGTGTTGCAGTGTGAATGGTCTGCCTGTAATCCAGATCACTGTATTTGTGCTGCAGTGTGAATGGTCTGGTTGTAATCCAGATCAGTGTGTGTGTGCTGCAGTGTGAATGGTCTGTCTGTAATCCAGATCACTGTGTGTGCTGCAGTGTGAATGATCTGGCTGTAATCCAGATCAGTGTCTGTGTGCTGCAGTGTGAATGGTCTGGCTATAATCCAGATCAGTGGGTGTGTGTTGCAGTGTGAATGGTCTGGCTGTAATCCAGATGTGTGTGTTGCAGTGTGAATGGTCTGGCTGTAACCCAGATCAGTGTGTGTGCTGCAGTGTGAATGGTTTGGCTGTAATCCAGATGTGTGTGTGTTGCAGTGTGAATGGTCTGGCTGTAATCCAGATCAGCGTGTGTGTGCTGCAGTGTGAATGGTTTGGTTGTAATCCAGATCAGTGTGTGTGTTGCAGTGTGAATGGTCTGGCTGTAATCCTGATCAGTGTGTGTGTTGCAGTGTGAATGGTATGGCTGTAATCCAGATCAGTGTGTGTGTGCTGCAGTGTGAATGGTCTGGCTGTAAACCAGATCACTGTGTGTGTGTTGCAGTGTGAATGGTCTGGCTGTAATCCAGATCGGTGTGTTTGTGCTGCAGTGTGAATGGTCTGCCTGTAATCCAGATCAGTGTGTGTGCTGCAGTGTGAATGGTCTGGCTGTAATCCAGATCAGTGTGTGTGCTGCAGTGTGAATGGTCTGGCTGTAATCCAGATCAGTGTGTGTGCTGCAGTGTGAATGGTCTGGCTGTAATCCAGATCAGTGTGTGTGTGCTGTAGTGTGAATGATCTGGCTGTAATCCAGATCAGTGTGTGTGCTGCAGTGTGAATGATCTGGCTGTAATCCAGATCAGTGTGTGTGCTGCAGTGTGAATGGTCTGGCTGTAATCCAGATCAGTGTGTGTGCTGCAGTGTGAATGGTCTGGCTGTAATCCAGATCAGTGTGTGTGTGCTGCAGTGTGAATGGTCTGGCTGTAATCCAGATCAGTGTGTGTGTGCTGCAGTGTGAATGGTCTGGCTGTAATCCAGATCAGTGTGTGTGCTGCAGTGTGAATGATCTGGCTGTAATCCAGATCAGTGTCTGTGTGCTGCAGTGTGAATGATCTGGCTGTAATCCAGATCAGTGTCTGTGTGCTGCAGTGTGAATGGTCTGGCTATAATCCAGATCAGTGTGTGTGTTGCAGTGTGAATGGTTTGGCTGTAATGCAGATGTGTGTGTGTTGCAGTGTGAATGTTCAGGCTGTAATCCAGATCAGTGTGTATGCTGAAGTGTGAATGGTTTGGCTGTAATCCAGATGTGTGTGTGTTGCAGTGTGAATGGTCTGGTTGTAATCCAGATCAGTGTGTGTGTGCTGCAGTGTGAATGGTTTGGCTGTAATCCAGATCAGTGTGTGTGTGCTGCAGTGTGAATGGTCTGGCTGTAATCCAGATCACTGTGTGTGTGCTGCAGTGTGAATGGTCTGGCTGCAATCCAGATCAGTGTGTGTGCTGCAGTGTGAATGGTCTGGCTTTAATCCAGATCAGTGTGTGTGTGTGTGTGTGCTGCAGTGTGAATGGTCTGGCTGTAATCCAGATCAGTGTGTGTTGCAGTGTGAATGGTCTGCCTGTAATCCAGATCACTGTATTTGTGCTGCAGTGTGAATGGTCTTGTTGTAATCCAGATCAGTGTGTGTGTGTTGCAGTGTGAATGGTCTGGCTGCAATCCAGATCACTGTGTGTGCTGCAGTGTGAATGGTCTGGCTGTAATCCAGATCAGTGTGTGTGTGCTGCAGTGTGAATGGTCTGGCTGTAATCCAGATCAGTGTGTGTGTTGCAGTGTGAATGGTCTGCCTGTAATCCAGAACACTGTATTTGTACTGCAGTGTGAATGGTCTGGTAGTAATCCAGATCAGTGTGTGTGTGCTGCAGTGTGAATGGTCTGGCTGTAATCCAGATCACTGTGTTATCTACAGTGTGAATGATCTGGCTGTAATCCAGATCAGTGTGTGTGTGCTGCAGTGTGAATGGTCTGGCTATAATCCAGATCAGTGTGTGTGCTGCAGTGTGAATTGTTTGGCTGTAATCCAGATCAGTGTGTGTGTGGCAGTGTGAATGGTCTGGCTGTAATCCAGATCAGTGTGTGTGTGGCAGTGTGAATGGTATGTCTGTAATCAGATCAGTGTGTGTGTTGCAGTGTGAATGGTCTGGCTGTAATCCAGATCACTGTGTGTGTGCTGCAGTGTGAATGGTCTGGCTGTAATCCAGATCAGTGTGTGTGTTGCAGTGTGAATGGTCTGGCTGTAATCCAGATCAGTGTGTGTGCGTTGCAGTGTGAATGGTTTGGCTGTAATCCAGATGTGTGTGTGCTGCAGTGTGAATGGTCTCGCTGTAATCCAGATCAGTGCGTGTGCTGCAGTGTGAATGGTTTAGCTGTAATCCAGATCAGTGTGTGTGTGCTGCAGTGTGAACGATCTGGCTGTAATCCAAATCAGTGTGTGTGAGCTGCAGTGTGAATGGTCTGGCTGTAATCCAGATCAGTGTGTGTGTGTGTGTGTGTGTGTGTGTGTGTGTGTGTGCTGCAGTGTGAATGGTCTGGCTGTAATCCAGATCAGTGTGTGTGTTGCAGTGTGAATGGTCTGCCTGTAATCCAGATCACTGTATTTGTGCTGCAGTGTGAATGGTCTGGTTGTAATCCAGATCAGTGTGTGTGAGCTGCAGTGTGAATGGTCTGTCTGTAATCCAGATCAGTGTGTGTGTGCTGCAGTGTGAATGGTCTGGCTGTAATCCAGATCAGTTTGTGTGTGCTGCAGTGTGAATGGTCTGGCTGTAATCCAGATCACTGTGTGTGCTGCAGTGTGAATGATCTGGCTGTAATCCAGATCACTGTGTGCGCTGCAGTGTGAATGGTCTGGCTGTAATCCAGATCAGTGTGTGTGCTGCAGTGTGAATGGTCTGCCTGTAATCCAGATCAGTGAGTGTGCTGCAGTGTGAATGGTCTGGCTTTAATCCAGATCAGTGTGTGTGTGTGCTGCAGTGTGAATGGTCTGGCTGTAATCCAGATCAGTGTGTGTGTTGCAGTGTGAATGGTCTGCCTGTTATCCAGATCACTGTGTTTGTGCTGCAGTGTGAATGGTCTGGTTGTAATCCAGATCAGTGTGTGTGTTGCAGTGTGAATGGTTTGTCTGTAATCCAGATGTGTGTGTGTTGCAGTGTGAATGGTCTGGCTGTAATCCAGATCAGTGTGTGTGTGCTGCAGTGTGAATGGTCTGGCTGTAATCCAGATCAGTGTGTGTGCTGCAGTGTGAATGGTGTGGCTTTAATCCAGATCAGTGTGTGTGTTGCAGTGTGAATGGTCTGCCTGTAATCCAGATCACTGTATTTGTGCTGCAGTGTGAATGGTCTGGTTGTAATCCAGATCAGTGTGTGTGTGCTGCAGTGTGAATGGTCTGGCTGTAATCCAGATCACTGTGTGTGTTGCAGTGTGAATGATCTGGCTGTAATCCAGATCAGTGTCTGTGTGCTGCAGTGTGAATGGTCTGGCTATAATCCAGATCAGTGTGTGTGTTGCAGTGTGAATGGTTTGGCTGTAATCCAGATGTGTGTGTTGCAGTGTGAATGGTCTGGCTGTAATCCAGATCAGTGTGTGTGCTGCAGTGTGAATGGTTTGGCTGTAATCCAGATGTGTGTGTGTTGCAGTGTGAATGGTCTGGCTGTAATCTAGATCAGCGTGTGTGTGCTGCAGTGTGAATGGTTTGGCTGTAATCCAGATCAGTGTGTGTGTTGCAGTGTGAATGGTCTGGCTGTAATCCAGATCAGTGTGTGCGCTGCAGTGTGAATGGTATGGCTGTAATCCAGATCAGTGTGTGTGTGCTGCAGTGTGAATGGTCTGGCTGTAATCCAGATCACTGTGTGTGTGTTGCAGTGTGAATGGTCTGGCTGTAATCCAGATCGGTGTGTGTGTGCTGCAGTGTGAATGGTCTGGCTGTAATCCAGATCAGTGTGTGTGCTGCAGTGTGAATGGTCTGCCTGTAATCCAGATCAGTGTGTGTGCTGCAGTGTGAATGGTTTGGCTGTAATCCAGATCAGTGTGTGTGCTGCAGTGTGAATGGTCTGGCTGTAATCCAGATCAGTGTGTGTGTGCTGTAGTGTGAATGATCTGGCTGTAATCCAGATCAGTGTGTGTGCTGCAGTGTGAATGATCTGGCTGTAATCCAGATCAGTGTGTGTGCTGCAGTGTGAATGGTCTGGCTGTAATCCAGATCAGTGTGTGTGCTGCAGTGTGAATGGTCTGGCTGTAATCCAGATCAGTGTGTGTGTGCTGCAGTGTGAATGGTCTGGCTGTAATCCAGATCAGTGTGTGTGTGCTGCAGTGTGAATGGTCTGGCTGTAATCCAGATCGCTGTGTGTGTGCTGCAGTGTGAATGGTCTGGCTGTAATCCAGATCAGTGTGTGTGTGCTGCAGTGTGAATGGTATGGCTGTAACCCAGATCAGTGCGTGTGTGCTGCAGTGTGAATGGTCTGGCTGTAATCCAGATCAGTGTGTGTGTGTTGCAGTGTGAATGGTCTGGCTGTATTCCAGATCGGTGTGTGTGTGTGCTGCAGTGATAATGGTCTGGCTGTAATCCAGATCAGTGTGTGTGCTGCAGTGTGAATGGTCTGGCTGTAATCCAGATCAGTGTGTGTGTTGCAGTGTGAATGGTCTGGCTGTAATCCAGATCAGTGTGTGTGCTGCAGTGTGAATGGTCTGGCTGTAATCCAGATCAGTGTGTGTGTTGCAGTGTGAATGGTCTGCCTGTAATCCAGTTCAGTGTGTGTGCTGCAGTGTGAATGGTCTGGCTGTAATCCAGATCAGCGTGTGTGTGCTGCAGTGTGAATGGTCTGGCTGCAATCCAGATCAGTGTGTGTGTTGCAGTGTGAATGGTTTGGCTGTAATCCAGATCAGTGTGTGTGTGCTGCAGTGTGAATGGTCTGGCTGTAATCCAGATCAGTGTGTGTGTGCTGCAGTGTGAATGGTATGGCTGTAATCCAGATCGGTGTGTGTGTGCTGCAGTGTGAATGGTCTGGCTGTAATGCAGATCAGTGTGTGTGTGCTGCAGTGTGAACGATATGGCTGTAATCCAGATCAGTGTGTGTGAGCTGCAGTGTGAATGGTCTGGCTGTAATCCAGATCAGTGTGTGTGTGTGTGTGTGTGTGTGTGTGTGTGTGCTGCAGTGTGAATGGTCTGGCTGTAATCCAGATCAGTGTGTGTGTTGCAGTGTGAATGGTCTGCCTGTAATCCAGATCACTGTATTTGTGCTGCAGTGTGAATGGTCTGGTTGTAATCCAGATCAGTGTGTGTGAGCTGCAGTGTGAATGGTCTGTCTGTAATCCAGATCAGTGTGTGTGTGCTGCAGTGTGAATGGTCTGGCTGTAATCCAGATCAGTTTGTGTGTGCTGCAGTGTGAATGGTCTGGCTGTAATCCAGATCACTGTGTGTGCTGCAGTGTGAATGATCTGGCTGTAATCCAGATCACTGTGTGCGCTGCAGTGTGAATGGTCTGGCTGTAATCCAGATCAGTGTGTGTGCTGCAGTGTGAATGGTCTGCCTGTAATCCAGATCAGTGAGTGTGCTGCAGTGTGAATGGTCTGGCTTTAATCCAGATCAGTGTGTGTGTGTGCTGCAGTGTGAATGGTCTGGCTGTATTCCAGATCAGTGTGTGTGTTGCAGTGTGAATGGTCTGCCTGTAATCCAGATCACTGTGTTTGTGCTGCAGTGTGAATGGTCTGGTTGTAATCCAGATCAATGTGTGTGCTGCAGTGTGAATGGTCTGGCTGTAATCCAGATGTGTGTGTGTTGCAGTGTGAATGGTCTGGCTGTAATCCAGATCAGTGTGTGTGTGCTGCAGTGTGAATGGTCTGGTTGTAATCCAGATCAGTGTGTGTGCTGCAGTGTGAATAGTGTGGCTGTAATCCAGATCAGTGTGTGTGTTGCAGTGTGAATGGTCTCCCTGTAATCCAGATCACTGTATTTGTGCTGCAGTGTGAATGGTCTGGTTGTAATCCAGATCAGTGTGTGTGTGCTGCAGTGTGAATGGTCTGGCTGTAATCCAGATCACTGTGTGTGTTGCAGTGTGAATGATCTGGCTGTAATCCAGATCAGTGTCTGTGTGCTGCAGTGTGAATGGTCTGGCTATAATCGAGATCAGTGTGTGTGTTGCAGTGTGAATGGTTTGGCTGTAATCCAGATGTGTGTGTTGCAGTGTGAATGGTCTGGCTGTAATCCAGATCAGTGTGTGTGCTGCAGTGTGAATGGTTTGGCTGTAATCCAGATGTGTGTGTGTTGCAGTGTGAATGGTCTGGCTGTAATCTAGATCAGCGTGTGTGTGCTGCAGTGTGAATGGTTTGGCTGTAATCCAGATCAGTGTGTGTGTTGCAGTGTGAATGGTCTGGCTGTAATCCAGATCAGTGTGTGTGCTGCAGTGTGAATGGTATGGCTGTAATCCAGATCAGTGTGTGTGTGCTGCAGTGTGAATGGTCTGGCTTTAATCCAGATCACTGTGTGTGTGTTGCAGTGTGAATGGTCTGGCTGTAATCCAGATCGGTGTGTGTGTGCTGCAGTGTGAATGGTCTGGCTGTAATCCAGATCAGTGTGTGTGCTGCAGTGTGAATGGTCTGCCTGTAATCCAGATCAGTGTGTGTGCTGCAGTGTGAATGGTTTGGCTGTAATCCAGATCAGTGTGTGTGCTGCAGTGTGAATGGTCTGGCTGTAATCCAGATCAGTGTGTGTGTGCTGTAGTGTGAATGATCTGGCTGTAATCCAGATCAGTGTGTGTGCTGCAGTGTGAATGATCTGGCTGTAATCCAGATCAGTGTGTGTGCTGCAGTGTGAATGGTCTGGCTGTAATCCAGATCAGTGTGTGTGCTGCAGTGTGAATGGTCTGGCTGTAATCCAGATCCGTTTGTGTGTGCTGCAGTGTGAATGGTCTGGCTGTAATCCAGATCAGTGTGTGTGTGCTGCAGTGTGAATGGTCTGGCTGTAATCCAGATCAGTGTGTGTGCTGCAGTGTGAATGATCTGGCTGTAATCCAGATCAGTGTCTGTGTGCTGCAGTGTGAATGGTCTGGCTATAATCCAGATCAGTGTGTGTGTTGCAGTGTGAATGGTTTGGCTGTAATCCAGATGTGTGTGTGTTGCAGTGTGAATGGTCTGGCTGTAATCCAGATCAGTGTGTATGCTGCAGTGTGAATGGTTTGGCTGTAATCCAGATGTGTATGTGTTGCAGTGTGAATGGTATGGCTGTAATCCAGATCACTGTGTGTGTGCTGCAGTGTGAATGGTTTGGCTGTAATCCAGATCAGTGTGTGTGCTGCAGTGTGAATGGTCTGGCTGTAATCCAGATCAGTATGTGTGTTGCAGTGTGAATGGTCTGGCCGCAATCCAGATCAGTGTGTGTGCTGCAGTGTGAATGGTCTGGCTGTAATCCAGATCAGTGTGTGTGTTGCAGTGTGAATGGTCTGGCTGTAATCCAGATCAGTGTGTGTGCTGCAGTGTGAATGGTCTGGCTGTAATCCAGATCAGCGTGTGTGTGCTGCAGTGTGAATGGTCTGGCTGTAATCCAGATCAGTGTGTGTGCTGCAGTGTGAATGGTCTGGCTGTAATCCAGATCACTGTGTGTGTGCTGCAGTGTGAATGGTCTGGCTGTAATCCAGATCAGTGTGTGTGTGCTGCAGTGTGAAAGGTATGGCTGTAACCCAGATCAGTGTGTGTGTGCTGCAGTGTGAATGGTCTGGCTGTAATCCAGATCAGTGTGTGTGTGTTGCAGTGTGAATGGTCTGGCTGTATTCCAGATCGGTGTGTGTGTGTGCTGCAGTGTGAATGGTCTGGCTGTAATCCAGATCAGTGTGTGTGCTGCAGTGTGAATGGTCTGGCTGTAATCCGGATCAGTGTGTGTGTTGCAGTGTGACTGGTCTGGCTGTAATCCAGATCAGTGTGTGTGCTGCAGTGTGAATGGTCTGGCTGTAATCCAGATCAGTGTGTGTGTTGCAGTGTGAATGGTCTGGCTGTAATCCAGATCAGTGTGTGTGCTGCAGTGTGAATGGGCTGGCTGTAATCCAGATCAGCGTGTGTGTGCTGCAGTGTGAATGGTCTGGCTGCAATCCAGATCAGTGTGTGTGTTGCAGTGTGAATGGTCTGGCTGTAATCCAGATCAGTGTGTGTGTGCTGCAGTGTGAATGGTCTGGCTGTAATCCAGATCAGTGTGTGTGTGCTGCACTGTGAATGGTATGGCTGTAATCCAGATCGGTGTGTGTGTGCTGCAGTGTGAATGGTCTGGCTGTAATCCAGATCAGTGTGTGTGTGCTGCAGTGTGAATGGTCTGGCTGTAATCCAGATCAGTGTGGGTGCTGCAGTGTGAATGGTCTGGCTGTTGTCCAAATCAGTGTGTGTGCTGCAGTGTGAATGGTCTGGCTGTAATCCAGATCAGTGTGTGTGCTGCAGTGTGAATGGTCTGGCTGTAATCCAGATCAGTGTGTGTGTGCTGCAGTGTGAATGGTCTGGCTGTAATCCAGATCAGTGTGTGTGTGCTGCAGTGTGAATGGTCTGGCTGTAATCCAGATCAGTGTGTGTGCTGCAGTGTGAATGATCTGGCTGTAATCCAGATCAGTGTCTGTGTGCTGCAGTGTGAATGGTCTGGCTATAATCCAGATCAGTGTGTGTGTTGCAGTGTGAATGGTTTGGCTGTAATCCAGATGTCTGTGTGTTGCAGTGTGAATGGTCTGGCTGTAATCCAGATCAGTGTGTATGCTGCAGTGTGAATGGTTTGGCTGTAATCCAGATGTGTGTGTGTTGCAGTGTGAATGGTCTGGCTGTAATCCAGATCACTGTGTGTGTGCTGCATTGTGAATGGTTTGGCTGTAATCCAGATCAGTGTGTGTGCTGCAGTGTGAATGGTCTGGCTGTAATCCAGATCAGTATGTGTGTTGCAGTGTGAATGGTCTGGCTGCAATCCAGATCAGTGTGTGTGCTGCAGTGTGAATGGTCTGGCTGTAATCCAGATCAGTGTGTGTGTTGCAGTGTGAATGGTCTGGCTGTAATCCAGATCAGTGTGTGTGCTGCAGTGTGAATGGTCTGGCTGTAATCCAGATCACTGTGTGTGTTGCAGTGTGAATGATCTGGCTGTAATCCAGATCAGTGTCTGTGTGCTGCAGTGTGAATGGTCTGGCTATAATCGAGATCAGTGTGTGTGTTGCAGTGTGAATGGTTTGGCTGTAATCCAGATGTGTGTGTTGCAGTGTGAATGGTCTGGCTGTAATCCAGATCAGTGTGTGTGCTGCAGTGTGAATGGTTTGGCTGTAATCCAGATGTGTGTGTGTTGCAGTGTGAATGGTCTGGCTGTAATCCAGATCACTGTGTGTGCTGCAGTGTGAATGGTCTGGCTGTAATCCAGATCAGTGTGTGTGTGCTGCAGTGTGAACGATATGGCTGTAATCCAGATCAGTGTGTGTGAGCTGCAGTGTGAATGGTCTGGCTGTAATCCAGATCAGTGTGTGTGTGTGTGTGTGTGTGTGTGTGTGTGTGTGCTGCAGTGTGAATGGTCTGGCTGTAATCCAGATCAGTGTGTGTGTTGCAGTGTGAATGGTCTGCCTGTAATCCAGATCACTGTATTTGTGCTGCAGTGTGAATGGTCTGGTTGTAATCCAGATCAGTGTGTGTGAGCTGCAGTGTGAATGGTCTGTCTGTAATCCAGATCAGTGTGTGTGTGCTGCAGTGTGAATGGTCTGGCTGTAATCCAGATCAGTTTGTGTGTGCTGCAGTGTGAATGGTCTGGCTGTAATCCAGATCACTGTGTGTGCTGCAGTGTGAATGATCTGGCTGTAATCCAGATCACTGTGTGCGCTGCAGTGTGAATGGTCTGGCTGTAATCCAGATCAGTGTGTGTGCTGCAGTGTGAATGGTCTGCCTGTAATCCAGATCAGTGAGTGTGCTGCAGTGTGAATGGTCTGGCTTTAATCCAGATCAGTGTGTGTGTGTGCTGCAGTGTGAATGGTCTGGCTGTATTCCAGATCAGTGTGTGTGTTGCAGTGTGAATGGTCTGCCTGTAATCCAGATCACTGTGTTTGTGCTGCAGTGTGAATGGTCTGGTTGTAATCCAGATCAATGTGTGTGCTGCAGTGTGAATGGTCTGGCTGTAATCCAGATGTGTGTGTGTTGCAGTGTGAATGGTCTGGCTGTAATCCAGATCAGTGTGTGTGTGCTGCAGTGTGAATGGTCTGGTTGTAATCCAGATCAGTGTGTGTGCTGCAGTGTGAATGGTGTGGCTGTAATCCAGATCAGTGTGTGTGTTGCAGTGTGAATGGTCTGCCTGTAATCCAGATCACTGTATTTGTGCTGCAGTGTGAATGGTCTGGTTGTAATCCAGATCAGTGTGTGTGTGCTGCAGTGTGAATGGTCTGGCTGTAATCCAGATCACTGTGTGTGTTGCAGTGTGAATGATCTGGCTGTAATCCAGATCAGTGTCTGTGTGCTGCAGTGTGAATGGTCTGGCTATAATCGAGATCAGTGTGTGTGTTGCAGTGTGAATGGTTTGGCTGTAATCCAGATGTGTGTGTTGCAGTGTGAATGGTCTGGCTGTAATCCAGATCAGTGTGTGTGCTGCAGTGTGAATGGTTTGGCTGTAATCCAGATGTGTGTGTGTTGCAGTGTGAATGGTCTGGCTGTAATCTAGATCAGCGTGTGTGTGCTGCAGTGTGAATGGTTTGGCTGTAATCCAGATCAGTGTGTGTGTTGCAGTGTGAATGGTCTGGCTGTAATCCAGATCAGTGTGTGTGCTGCAGTGTGAATGGTATGGCTGTAATCCAGATCAGTGTGTGTGTGCTGCAGTGTGAATGGTCTGGCTTTAATCCAGATCACTGTGTGTGTGTTGCAGTGTGAATGGTCTGGCTGTAATCCAGATCGGTGTGTGTGTGCTGCAGTGTGAATGGTCTGGCTGTAATCCAGATCAGTGTGTGTGCTGCAGTGTGAATGGTCTGCCTGTAATCCAGATCAGTGTGTGTGCTGCAGTGTGAATGGTTTGGCTGTAATCCAGATCAGTGTGTGTGCTGCAGTGTGAATGGTCTGGCTGTAATCCAGATCAGTGTGTGTGTGCTGTAGTGTGAATGATCTGGCTGTAATCCAGATCAGTGTGTGTGCTGCAGTGTGAATGATCTGGCTGTAATCCAGATCAGTGTGTGTGCTGCAGTGTGAATGGTCTGGCTGTAATCCAGATCAGTGTGTGTGCTGCAGTGTGAATGGTCTGGCTGTAATCCAGATCCGTTTGTGTGTGCTGCAGTGTGAATGGTCTGGCTGTAATCCAGATCAGTGTGTGTGTGCTGCAGTGTGAATGGTCTGGCTGTAATCCAGATCAGTGTGTGTGCTGCAGTGTGAATGATCTGGCTGTAATCCAGATCAGTGTCTGTGTGCTGCAGTGTGAATGGTCTGGCTATAATCCAGATCAGTGTGTGTGTTGCAGTGTGAATGGTTTGGCTGTAATCCAGATGTGTGTGTGTTGCAGTGTGAATGGTCTGGCTGTAATCCAGATCAGTGTGTATGCTGCAGTGTGAATGGTTTGGCTGTAATCCAGATGTGTATGTGTTGCAGTGTGAATGGTCTGGCTGTAATCCAGATCACTGTGTGTGTGCTGCAGTGTGAATGGTTTGGCTGTAATCCAGATCAGTGTGTGTGCTGCAGTGTGAATGGTCTGGCTGTAATCCAGATCAGTATGTGTGTTGCAGTGTGAATGGTCTGGCTGCAATCCAGATCAGTGTGTGTGCTGCAGTGTGAATGGTCTGGCTGTAATCCAGATCAGTGTGTGTGTTGCAGTGTGAATGGTCTGGCTGTAATCCAGATCAGTGTGTGTGCTGCAGTGTGAATGGTCTGGCTGTAATCCAGATCAGCGTGTGTGTGCTGCAGTGTGAATGGTCTGGCTGTAATCCAGATCAGTGTGTGTGCTGCAGTGTGAATGGTCTGGCTGTAATCCAGATCACTGTGTGTGTGCAGCAGTGTGAATGGTCTGGCTGTAATCCAGATCAGTGTGTGTGTGCTGCAGTGTGAATGGTATGGCTGTAACCCAGATCAGTGTGTGTGTGCTGCAGTGTGAATGGTCTGGCTGTAATCCAGATCAGTGTGTGTGTGTTGCAGTGTGAATGGTCTGGCTGTATTCCAGATCGGTGTGTGTGTGTGCTGCAGTGTGAATGGTCTGGCTGTAATCCAGATCAGTGTGTGTGCTGCAGTGTGAATGGTATGGCTGTAATCCGGATCAGTGTGTGTGTTGCAGTGTGACTGGTCTGGCTGTAATCCAGATCAGTGTGTGTGCTGCAGTGTGAATGGTCTGGCTGTAATCCAGATCAGTGTGTGTGTTGCAGTGTGAATGGTCTGGCTGTAATCCAGATCAGTGTGTGTGCTGCAGTGTGAATGGGCTGGCTGTAATCCAGATCAGCGTGTGTGTGCTGCAGTGTGAATGGTCTGGCTGCAATCCAGATCAGTGTGTGTGTTGCAGTGTGAATGGTCTGGCTGTAATCCAGATCAGTGTGTGTGTGCTGCAGTGTGAATAGTCTGGCTGTAATCCAGATCAGTGTGTGTGTGCTGCAGTGTGAATGGTATGGCTGTAATCCAGATCGGTGTGTGTGTGCTGCAGTGTGAATGGTCTGGCTGCAATCCAGATCAGTGTGTGTGTGCTGCAGTGTGAATGGTCTGGCTGTAATCCAGATCAGTGTGGGTGCTGCAGTGTGAATGGTCTGGCTGTTATCCAAATCAGTGTGTGTGCTGCAGTGTGAATGGTCTGGCTGTAATCCAGATCAGTGTGTGTGCTGCAGTGTGAATGGTCTGGCTGTAATCCAGATCAGTGTGTGTGTGCTGCAGTGTGAATGGTCTGGCTGTAATCCAGATCAGTGTGTGTGTGCTGCAGTGTGAATGGTCTGGCTGTAATCCAGATCAGTGTGTGTGCTGCAGTGTGAATGATCTGGCTGTAATCCAGATCAGTGTCTGTGTGCTGCAGTGTGAATGGTCTGGCTATAATCCAGATCAGTGTGTGTGTTGCAGTGTGAATGGTTTGGCTGTAATCCAGATGTGTGTGTGTTGCAGTGTGAATGGTCTGGCTGTAATCCAGATCAGTGTGTATGCTGCAGTGTGAATGGTTTGGCTGTAATCCAGATGTGTGTGTGTTGCAGTGTGAATGGTCTGGCTGTAATCCAGATCACTGTGTGTGTGCTGCATTGTGAATGGTTTGGCTGTAATCCAGATCAGTGTGTGTGCTGCAGTGTGAATGGTCTGGCTGTAATCCAGATCAGTATGTGTGTTGCAGTGTGAATGGTCTGGCTGCAATCCAGATCAGTGTGTGTGCTGCAGTGTGAATGGTCTGGCTGTAATCCAGATCAGTGTGTGTGTTGCAGTGTGAATGGTCTGGCTGTAATCCAGATCAGTGTGTGTGCTGCAGTGTGAATGGTCTGGCTGTAATCCAGATCAGCGTGTGTGTGCTTCAGTGTGAATGGTCTGGCTGTAATCCAGATCAGTGTGTGTGCTGCAGTGTGAATGGTCTGGCTGTAATCCAGATCACTGTGTGTGTGCTGCAGTGTGAATGGTCTGGCTGTAATCCAGATCAGTGTGTGTGTGCTGCAGTGTGAATGGTATGGCTGTAACCCAGATCAGTGTGTGTGTGCTGCAGTGTGAATGGTCTGGCTGTAATCCAGATCAGTGTGTGTGTGTTGCAGTGTGAATGGTCTGGCTGTATTCCAGATCGGTGTGTGTGTGTGCTGCAGTGTGAATGGTCTGGCTGTAATCCAGATCAGTGTGTGAGCTGCAGTGTGAATGGTCTGGCTGTAATCCGGATCAGTGTGTGTGTTGCAGTGTGAATGGTCTGGCTGTAATCCAGATCAGTGTGTGTGTTGCAGTGTGAATGGTCTGGGAGTAATCCAGATCAGTGTGTGTGCTGCAGTGTGAATGGTCTGGCTGTAATCCAGATCAGCGTGTGTGTGCTGCAGTGTGAATGGTCTGGCTGCAATCCAGATCAGTGTGTGTGTTGCAGTGTGAATGGTCTGGCTGTAATCCAGATCAGTGTGTGTGTGCTGCAGTGTGAATGGTCTGGCTGTAATCCAGATCAGTGTGTGTGTGCTGCAGTGTGAATGGTATGGCTGTAATCCAGATCGGTGTGTGTGTGCTGCAGTGTGAATGGTCTGGCTGTAATCCAGATCAGTGTGTGTGTGCTGCAGTGTGAATGGTCT
Source organism: Cetorhinus maximus (assembly GCF_964194155.1). Taxonomy (NCBI): domain Eukaryota; kingdom Metazoa; phylum Chordata; class Chondrichthyes; order Lamniformes; family Cetorhinidae; genus Cetorhinus; species Cetorhinus maximus. The sequence goes on along the minus strand of NW_027597472.1, from coordinate 5,717 downwards.
GGCTGTAATCCAGATCAGTGTGGGTGCTGCAGTGTGAATGGTCTGGCTGTAATCCAAATCAGTGTGTGTGCTGCAGTGTGAATGGTCTGGCTGTAATCCAAATCAGTGTGTGTTCTGCAGTGTGAATGGTCTGGCTATAATCCAGATCAGTGTGTGTGCTGCAGTGTGAATGGTCTGGCTGTAATCCAGATCAGCGTTTGTGTGCTGCAGTGTGAATGGTCTGGCTGTAATCCAGATCAGTGTGTGTGCTGCAGTGTGAATGGTCTGGCTGTAATCCAGATCACTGTGTGTGTGCTGCAGTGTGAATGGTCTGGCTGTAATCCAGATCAGTGTGTGTGTGCTGCAGTGTGAATGGTATGGCTGTAATCCAGATCAGTGTGTGTGTGCTGCAGTGTGAATGGTCTGGCTGTAATCCAGATCAGTGTGTGTGTGTTGCAGTGTGAATGGTCTGGCTGTAATCCAGATCGGTGTGTGTGTGCTGCAGTGTGAATGGTCTGGCTGTAATCCAGATCAGTGTGTGTGCTGCAGTGTGAATGGTCTGGCTGTAATCCAGATCAGTGTGTGTGTTGCAGTGTGAATGGTCTGGCTGTAATCCAGATCAGTGTGTGTGCTGCAGTGTGAATGGTCTGGCTGTAATCCAGATCAGTGTGTGTGTTGCAGTGTGAATGGTCTGGCTGTAATCCAGATCAGTGTATGTGCTGCAGTGTGAATGGTCTGGCTGTAATCCAGATCAGTGTGTGTGCTGCAGTGTGAATGATCTGGCTGTAATCCAGATCAGTGTGTGTGTGCTGCAGTGTGAATGGTCTGGCTGTAATCCAGATCAGTGTGTGTGTGCTGCAGTGTGAATGGTCTGGCTGTCATCCAGATCAGTGTGTGTGTGCTGCAGTGTGAATGGTCTGGCTGTAATCCAGATCAGTGTGTGTGTGCTGCAGTGTGAATGGTCTGGCTGTAATCCAGATCAGTGTATGTGCTGCAGTGTGAATGGTCTGGCTGTAATCCAGATCAGTGTGTGTGCTGCAGTGTGAATGATCTGGCTGTAATCCAGATCAGTGTGTGTGTGCTGCAGTGTGAATGGTCTGGCTGTAATCCAGATCAGTGTGTGTGTGCTGCAGTGTGAATGGTCTGGCTGTAATCCAGATCAGTGTGTGTGTGCTGCAGTGTGAATGGTCTGGCTGTAATCCAGATCAGTGTGTGTGTGGCAGTGTGAATGGTCTGGCTGTAATCCAGATCAGTGTGTGTGTGGCAGTGTGAATGGTATGGCTGTAATCAGATCAGTGTGTGTGTTGCAGTGTGAATGGTCTGGCTGTAATCCAGATCAGTGTGTGTGTGCTGCAGTGTGAATGGTCTGTCTGTAATCCAGATCAGTGTGTGTGTTGCAGTGTGAATGGTCTGGCTGTAATGCAGATCAGTGTGTATGCGTTGCAGTGTGAATGGTTTGGCTGTAATCCAGATGTGTGTGTGCTGCAGTGTGAATGGTCTCGCTGTAATCCAGATCAGTGCGTGTGCTGCAGTGTGAATGGTTTAGCTGTAATCCAGATCAGTGTGTGTGTGCTGCAGTGTGAACGATCTGGCTGTAATCCAGATCAGTGTGTGTGAGCTGCAGTGTGAATGGTCTGGCTGTAATCCAGATCAGTGTGTGTGTGTGTGTGTGTGTGTGTGTGTGTGTGCTGCAGTGTGAATGGTCTGGCTGTAATCCAGATCAGTGTGTGTGTTGCAGTGTGAATGGACTGCCTGTAATCCAGATCACTGTATTTGTGCTGCAGTGTGAATGGTCTGGTTGTAATCCAGATCAGTGTGTGTGAGCTGCAGTGTGAATGGTCTATCTGTAATCCAGATCAGTGTGTGTGTGCTGCAGTGTGAATGGTCTGGCTGTAATCCAGATCAGTTTGTGTGTGCTGCAGTGTGAATGGTCTGGCTGTAATCCAGATCACTGTGTGTGCTGCAGTGTGAATGATCTGGCTGTAATCCAGATCACTGTGTGCGCTGCAGTGTGAATGGTCTGGCTGTAATCCAGATCAGTGTGTGTGCTGCAGTGTGAATGGTCTGCCTGTAATCCAGATCAGTGAGTGTGCTGCAGTGTGAATGGTCTGTCTTTAATCCAGATCAGTGTGTGTGTGTGCTGCAGTGTGAATGGTCTGGCTGTATTCCAGATCAGTGTGTGTGTTGCAGTGTGAATGCTCTGCCTGTAATCCAGATCACTGTGTTTGTGCTGCAGTGTGAATGGTCTGGTTGTAATCCAGATCAGTGTGTGTGCTGCAGTGTGAATGGTTTGTCTGTAATCCAGATGTGTGTGTGTTGCAGTGTGAATGGTCTGGCTGTAATCCAGATCAGTGTGTGTGTGCTGCAGTGTGAATGGTCTGGCTGTAATCCAGATCAGTGTGTATGCTGCAGTGTGAATGGTTTGGCTGTAATCCAGATGTGTGTGTGTTGCAGTGTGAATGGTCTGGCTGTAATCCAGATCAGTGTGTGTGTGCTGCAGTGTGAATGGTTTGGCTGTAATCCAGATCAGTGTGTGTGTGCTGCAGTGTGAATGGTCTGGCTGTAATCCAGATCAGTATGTGTGTTGCAGTGTGAATGGTCTGGCTGCAATCCAGATCAGTGTGTGTGCTGCAGTGTGAATGGTCTGGCTGTAATCCAGATCAGTGTGTGTATTGCAGTGTGAATGGTCTGGCTGTAATCCAGATCTGTGTGTGTGCTGCAGTGTGAATGGTCTGGCTGTAATCCAGATCAGCGTGTGTGTGCTGCAGTGTGAATGGTCTGGTTGTAATCCAGATCAGTGTGTGTGCTGCAGTGTGAATGGTCTGGCTGTAATCCAGATCACTGTGTGTGTGCTGCAGTGTGAATGGTCTGGCTGTAATCCAGATCAGTGTGTGTGTGCTGCAGTGTGAATGGTATGACTGTAACCCAGATCAGTGTGTGTGTGCTGCAGTGTGAATGGTCTGGCTGTAATCCAGATCACTGTGTGTGTGTTGCAGTGTGAATGGTCTGGCTGTATTCCAGATCCGTGTGTGTGTGCTGCAGAGTGAATGGTCTGGCTGTAATCCAGATCAGTGTGTGTGCTGCAGTGTGAATGGTCCGGCTGTAATCCAGATCAGTGTGTGTGTTGCAATGTGAATGGTCTGGCTGTAATCCAGATCAGTGTGTGTGCTGCAGTGTGAATGGTCTGGCTGTAATCCAGATCAGTGTGTGTGTTGCAGTGTGAATGGTCTGGCTGTAATCCAGATCAGTGTGTGTGCTGCAGTGTGAATGGTCTGGCTGTAATCCAGATCAATGTGTGTGTGCTGCAGTGTGAATGGTCTGGCTGTAATCCAGATCAGTGTGTGTGTTGCAGTGTGAATGGTCTGGCTGTAATCCAGATCACTGTGTGTGTGCTGCAGTGTGAATGGTCGGGCTGTAATCCAGATCAGTGTGTGTGTGCTGCAGTGTGAATGGTCTGGCTGTAATCCAGATCGGTGTGTGTGTGCTGCAGTGTGAATGGTCTGTCTGTAATCCAGATCAGTGTGTGTGTGCTGCAGTGTGAATGGTCTGGCTGTAATCCAGATCAGTGTGTGTGCTGCACTGTGAATGGTCTGGCTGTAATCCAAATCAGTGTGTGTGCTGCAGTGTGAATGGTCTGGCTGTAATCCTAATCAGTGTGTGTTCTGCAGCGTGAATGGTCTGGCTGTAATCCAGATCAGTGTGTGTGCTGCAGTGTGAATGGTCTGGCTGTAATCCAGATCACTGTGTGTGTGCTGCAGTGTGAATGGTCTGGCTGTAATCCAGATCAGTGTGTGTGTGCTGCAGTGTGAATGGTATGGCTGTAATCCAGATCAGTGTGTGTGCTGCAGTGTGAATGGTCTGGCTGTAATCCAGATCAGTGTGTGTGTTGCAGTGTGAATGGTCTGGCTGTAATCCAGATCGGTGTGTGTGTGCTGCAGTGTGAATGGTCTGCCTGTAATCCAGATCAGTGTGTGTGCTGCAGTGTGAATGGTCTGGCTGTAATCCAGATCAGTGTGTGTGTTGCAGTGTGAATGGTCTGGCTGTAATCCAGATCAGTGTGTGTGCTGCAGTGTGAATGGTCTGGCTGTAATCCAGATCAGCGTGTGTGTGCTGCAGTGTGAATGGTCTGGCTGTAATCCAGATCAGTGTGTGTGTTGCAGTGTGAATGGTCTGGCTGTAATCCAGATCACTGTGTGTGTGCTGCAGTGTGAATGGTCTGGCTGTAATCCAGATCAGTGTGTGTGTGCTGCAGTGTGAATGGTATGGCTGTAATCCAGATCGGTGTGTGTGTGCTGCAGTGTGAATGGTCTGGCTGTAATCCAGATCAGTGTGTGTGTGCTGCAGTGTGAATGGCCTGGCTGTAATCCAGATCAGTGTGTGTGCTGCAGTGTGAATGGTCTGGCTGTAATCCAAATCAGTGTGTGTGCTGCAGTGTGAATGGTCTGGCTGTAATCCAAATCAGTGTGTGTTCTGCAGTGTGAATGGTCTGGCTATAATCCAGATCAGTGTGTGTGCTGCAGTGTGAATGGTCTGGCTGTAATCCAGATCAGCGTGTGTGTGCTGCAGTGTGAATGGTCTGGCTGTAATCCAGATCAGTGTGTGTGCTGCAGTGTGAATGGTCTGGCTGTAATCCAGATCACTGTGTGTGTGCTGCAGTGTGAATGGTCTGGCTGTAATCCAGATCGGTGTGTGTGTGCTGCAGTGTGAATGGTATGGCTGTAATCCAGATCAGTGTGTGTGTGCTGCAGTGTGAATGGTCTGGCTGTAATCCAGATCAGTGTGTGTGTGTTGCAGTGTGAATGGTCTGGCTGTAATCCAGATCGGTGTGTGTGTGCTGCAGTGTGAATGGTCTGGCTGTAATCCAGATCAGTGTGTGTGCTGCAGTGTGAATGGTCTGGCTGTAATCCATATCAGTGTGTGTGTTGCAGTTTGAATGGTCTGGCTGTAATCCAGATCAGTGTGTGTGCTGCAGTGTGAATGGTCTGGCTGTAATCCAGATCAGTGTGTGTGTTGCAGTGTGAATGGTCTGGCTGTAATCCAGATCAGTGTATGTGCTGCAGTGTGAATGGTCTGGCTGTAATCCAGATCAGTGTGTGTGCTGCAGTGTGAATGATCTGGCTGTAATCCAGATCAGTGTGTGTGTGCTGCAGTGTGAATGGTCTGGCTGTAATCCAGATCAGTGTGCGTGTGCTGCAGTGTGAATGGTCTGGCTGTAATCCAGATCAGTGTATGTGCTGCAGTGTGAATGGTCTGGCTGTAATCCAGATCAGTGTGTGTGCTGCAGTGTGAATGATCTGGCTGTAATCCAGATCAGTGTGTGTGTGCTGCAGTGTGAATGGTCTGGCTGTAATCCAGATCAGTGTGTGTGTGCTGCAGTGTGAATGGTCTGGCTGTAATCCAGATCAGTGTGTGTGTGCTGCAGTGTGAATGGTCTGGCTGTAATCCAGATCAGTGTGTGTGTGGCAGTGTGAATGGTCTGGCTGTAATCCAGATCAGTGTGTGTGTGGCAGTGTGAATGGTATGGCTGTAATCAGATCAGTGTGTGTGTTGCAGTGTGAATGGTCTGGCTGTAATCCAGATCACTGTGTGTGTGCTGCAGTGTGAATGGTCTGGCTGTAATCCAGATCAGTGTGTGTGTTGCAGTGTGAATGGTCTGGCTGTAATCCAGATCAGTGTGTGTGCGTTGCAGTGTGAATGGTTTGGCTGTAATCCAGATGTGTGTGTGCTGCAGTGTGAAT
>NW_027597471.1:0-79119 GCF_964194155.1 Cetorhinus maximus | reverse complement strand
GCTGAAAGACTGAGTGAAGCAACTTTCAAAAGAACACAGAAAGACTTGCCCTGTCATGGCAGGGAGAAGGGAGCCAGCTGGCAAAGATGGGAGGGGATTGGACTTGAATCTACAAGGTTACATATCTGCTGGGAGTGTGGCATAACATTTAAACTGGCATGGGGTTTTCCATTGTGTTAATTAGTTAATGGGGAAAATACTTTCTCTATAGCTTAGTTCCTACTACTTAATGTTTAGTACCTGTTGATTTTAGTTTGTTTGTTACAGTGAAAGTCTTAAAACACGAAACCTTGCCATACAATTCATCCCATCAGTCACTGGGAAATACATATCATTTTTAAAAAGTTATTGGTCTCTCTGGGATCATAACAAATACAACTGTTGCTGTCCCAGGTCATCTGGGACAGCAACAGTTCCTGTTGACGGTTTCCTGTAAGCAGAAATCAAAGCTGAGACCTTCCTGGTCTATGTGACTTAGCACTATACTGAGGCAGAGCCATGGAATGAGCATTGACCTATGGACCTATAACCATATCTCCAATTGTCCTTTGTAAGAGTCGGCAGTGGGAACACAGCAAGACTGCAGGCTATTGAGGGAATCTTGGGCCTTTTACACAGTTTCTTCAGTTCTTCTATATGATATTTAATGTGGGTGGAATTCATGCATTGTTACGGTTGAACATGTATTCATTTTAAGATACTATGAAGAGACTGGTGAACACCAGGCTGATCTTGCTGAGATCTTGAAGGAATGCTCACAACCCCTGTTGCTAGAAGTGAAGTCTGGCATGACTTCAAAAAAGTTAGTTGAACTCTGTGTGTAAAGCGAAAAAGAATTCTTTCCAAAAGCTGTCAGTGACAGTTTAGTAGAAAGGCTTAGCCCTGACGTTCCCATCCTGGCCTCTTGGAATAGATCTTCAGCAGAGTAGAACATCCGATTGTCTCATAGACACACTCCATTCCCATCCCAAAACCTGTGGGCAGGGCATTGGCATATTAAGCATTCACTGCATGACTGAGGCATCAGCCCCAGGAGGCGGGGGAAGGGCTATCACTGTGGCACTTGGTATAAAGAGGCTGACTGTACCAGTAGCAGATCTGCTAGTAGATCTTGAAAATCTTCTTAAAAGGTAGAATTTTGGAATCTGCCGCTTTCCCAATGGTCTCTTTCCCAGAGAGCAGTGGAGGCAGGGTCATTGAATAACCTTAAGGCAGAGATAATAGATTCTTGACTAACAGGATAATCAAAAACTATTGGGGGTAGGCGGAATGTGGAGTTGAGACCACAATCAGATCTTATTGAATGGCAGTGCAGGCTGGACTGGCCAAGTGGCTTACTCCTGCTCCGAATTTGTAGATTTGTATGTTTGTATGTCAGTTGCCAGAGTGCAAATGTAAATTTTTCCAGCCCCATTTCCACCAGGATTGGGTTCTGCTTTGGGCAGACGTACAGGGCAGTGGTGCAATGTTGGTGGAGCAGACAGGAGTCTTCAGTGAGTAACAGGATCCCACTTATCCTGCATCTTTTAGTGACATCTGTATCTGGGAAGCAGACATAAAACTGTTTACCACCAACCCTCCCTGCCAACACCAATTCTGAGAAAAACTCAAAATCCAATATAAAAGCTGTGGACATGGACCCTGCTCCCCACCCAAACACTGCCCTCAGCCCCCACCAAATTCTTCCACTGCTCAACCACATCATGTGCTTTTGTCCACCCCCAGAGTAGACAAATTTTAGGGAATTTATCTTTAAATTTACATAGAGTCAAAAGTACCCACAAGGTGTATGGCCTGAATTTTCCCCTCGTCGGGCATGCACGATCAGCGGGTCCAGGAGTGGCCGGGAAATGAGCCCCCGACCACGATCGGCTCCCAACTGCGATTTCACACTGGCTGGCTAAATAACGGCACTGAAAAGCTCAGCGCTGCCATGGGTGGGAGCAAGAATCGGGCGGGTCACCGCAGGCGCGAGTGAGCGCTGCGAGAGAGAGAGCTCCCCGAAGGCAGACAGTTGCCTCAGGGAGCTGCAGACCTGCAAATAATGAAATGAAGCACTAAAAAGCTGCGACACAGTGTCCGTGCATCACAATCAAGCATCTAAAAGCACGCCTCATAAAGATGCTGTCCCCAGATATTTCTTTTCATTCTATTTCCTAATGGAGACTTCACCCCACCCACGGATGTGGTTTCATGAAAACTGTAAAGGCCGCCAGGCCGATTCGCCCACCGCCAACCATGAGGTTGGACGGGCCACAAAAAAAATCACAGACAGTTGCGTGGTTAATGGGCTTAATTGCCCGCTTAATTGTCGGTGGGCTTGCTTCCGACTTTTACGCCCGGCCACCAAACGAAATATTGCACGATGACGTTGGGGCGCTCGCCTGATGTCATCTCGTGTGAATTTACGACCGATGGGGTCAGGCATGTACCCGCCCGCGGGATGTAAAACTCTGCCCTTTGTATTTGAGACTGACAGGGGTTAAAAACTGATAAGACCATAAGAACATAAGAAATAGGAACAGGAGTAGACAATTCAGCCCCTCGAGCCTGCTCTGCCATTCAATAAGATCATGGCTGATCTTCTTGACCAGAATTTTCTCATCGGCGTGCGGGGGTGGGCGGTGACGCTGGACGAGTGTCCCGGCGTCACCGCGCGCCATCGCAATATTTCGGTGGGCAGGCCCACGATGATCTCCGATGCGCACCCGCCATTAATTAACGGGCCACTTAAGGCCCTTGAGGCAATTATTGACAGCGATTTTGCGGGGCCCGTGAGATCTTCAGGATGTCGCACGGGCGCAAAGGGCAGGCGGGTAGGCCACATTTTTATAAACCTCATCCACAGGTGGGATAAGAGGGGTGAGTGGGCCGCGAGTGTTGTTTGTCAGACATTTAGTGCTTAAACTTACTGCTACTTGCCTGTGTGAGCAGGAAAACTTCAAATCTCTTCACAGCTGCTTGGACAGGAATGATAGGCTTCAGGTCAGGACTCTGAATAAACATCATTTCTGGGGCCTTGCTGGTTTCAGGAAGCCTTCCCTTAGCCTGGGAATGGGAGTTGTGCAATCCACTGGAGGCAGCTCGTCTGAGGAGGCAGGGAGGGCCAGGAGGGGGAGGAGGCCAGGAGTCCACATTCAGCTTCCAGGGGAGCCACCTTTGGGAGGGCACGTGCAGGCACAAGGGGCGCAGAGCCAACAGGAAGACCAAGGCGGAATAGGCCACAGAAGACGCCATTATCCTACTGCCAGGGTATACAGGCGGCGAAGCAGCTACCTCAATATACCTGAGGTGCAGTGCGGAAGGAGGCACCATCTCTCAAGGGAGACAGTCACCTCCATCTGTCAGATGACAGACCCTGAGATCTGCGCCAACTGTGTGGGTGGGCACCCCATGCCAGTGGCATTGAAGGTCATGGCAGCCCTCAACTTCTATGCCTCTGGCTCTTCCCAGGGGTCGGTGGGTGATCTTTGCGGAGTTTCCCAATTAGCTGCCCACATTTGTGTCAAGCAGATTACAGATGCTCTATTCAGATGGGCATTGACTTTCATCCACTACCGTTGGGACCACGCAAGCCAGACAAGCGAGCCAGAGGCTTCGCGGCCATTGCTGGCTTTCCCCGTGTCCAGGGTGCAATAGACTGTACACATGTGGCCATCAAGGCACCAGCAGGTGAGCCCAGTGCCTTCATCAACAGGAAGGGCTTCCACTCCATGAACATGCAGATAGTATGTGATCACAGGATGCAGATTCTGCAAGTCTGTGCAAGGTACCCAGGCAACTCCCACAACGCCTACATCCTCAGACACTCCCAGGTGCCGGGGCTCTTCAGAGATCCAGCCCGGATGGATGGATGGCTGCTGGATGACAAGGGCTATCCCCTAAAAAGGTGACTCATGACGCCTCTCCGCCATCCAAGAACAGAAGCTGAGCAGCGGTACAATAGGAGCCACGCCTCCACAAGAGCTGTGGTGGAGAGAACCATCGGTCTTCTCAAGATGCACTTCTGATGCCTGGACCGTTCAGCGGGCACACTGCAATAACCCCCAGATCGTGTGTCGCTGATAGTGGCTGAATGCTGCACTCTCGACAATCTGGCGCTGGAAAGAGGGAACGCAGTGGATGAAGAAGATGTAGACGCAGTTGCTCTGGCTGCACATGATGAGTCCAGCAGTGAGTCCGAGGATGAGCACGCACAGGGAAATGCTGAGGAGGTAGATGCTGACCTGGGCATCCTCCAGGGAGGCAGGGACACCCGGGAGGCTTTAATCCAATGAACTTTCAGCCAGACTACCACAGATGGACCTTCAACACACGCCAGGGCTGCAGGCTCCATACTCGATACCTGAATGAAAAATCTGCCTGGATACGTATATTAACTAAGTGTCTTGTCAAGAAAGCTCAATGACAAACAACTCACTCATAACATCATGGGTTCCCGTCCACCGGCAGAAGTAAGGAATCACCCTGAGCCATGCTCACATATCAAAATTTAATGATTCAACAAAATGAAGAACAAAAGAAAATAATTGCAAAGGTATAACGCATCACACCGAGTGTTCATCAACTAATAGCGTTGCAACATATAACCACCAGTGAGAAAACCCGTGTTGTGCCTAAGGTGCCTTAAGTTTACGTTTCCGGGCGCTACATCTAAGTGCTCCCCCCTCACTGGCACTGGCATCTGAGACAGCCTGCTCACTCTGCTGTCCTGTTGGCCTCGATGGCCTTGGCGGGCGTCCTTTGGTCCATGGAGCCTTTGATGGCCCCGCCTGGAAGGGAGCACAGCTGGCATCCCCCCAGTCATCGCAGCCTCATCGGATGCAACCATCACTGGCAGAGGGGCAGGGGAGCTGCTGCCCTCATCCGGACCACCCTGAGAGGAGCCCGCAGAGACTCTGCGTCGATGTAAGGTCGCTGCGGACCTCCCTGCTCATTGTTGATGGATGGGCACCGAGCTGGGAAACTTGGTGCCCAAACCATCTCCCATACTGGCAGTGACCAGCTGAGGTCAATGCCGCTGTGAGGACTTGCAGCTCTGATCGCAACCCCAGGAAACTCTGATTGTTCTCCTGGAGGAGCCGCTCCATGAGAGTCGCCACTCTCTCCATGGAGGAAGCATGGCGCTCGGCCATGAGGCTCATTGCATCGGTGATGCACTGCGTGGACTCCTCCAGTACAGGCACCATGCCACGCATAGCCTCATGAATCTCTGCCAGATCCTCCCGCAGACCCTGCTGCACTTCCAGTGTCTGCTGCGTTGCGGACAACTCCAGAGGCACATCACCAGCCACCGACTGAGCATGTGCCTGGTCCTCAGCAGTCCTCCGACTGCCGGCGCCGTGGGCATTCTCTGTCTCCGCCCACACCTCAAGCGAGTGTGAAGTGCCCTCACCGCTGTGCCCCAGGACACTAGCCGATGATCTAATTCCCACCGAGGCACTAGTATCTGCGCTGGTGCCGGCCTGGCAGAGATGGTGTGACGCTGGTGAGTCCAATTGTTCAGGGCCCTCAGATGTGAGAGGTGGCCCCTCTGCCTCTTCCTCCTTGCCTTGCTCCAGTGATGCTGAAAGGAAGAACAAGGACATTTGATTAGTTAAAGTGGAGACAATGTCAATGTGCATCCCTGTCCCCAGGATCATTATACGCTCATCCTTCCATAATCAATGGTCAACCCATGTTGCAAACTTCAATCACTGAACGTTCAGCAGTGCCATGGCTGCTGGGGCACACATGGTAACCTCAGTGCTCATCAATCTTACCTCCCTGTGGCACCCCAGCCTCACTGCCACCGGTGGACCTGGACGCATGACGCCTCTCCAGGTCCATCGCCTCCTGCTCATACCTGGTGACGATGGCCAACTGGGCCTGGCCTCCGCCAGTCCGCATCCACTCGGCAGCATTGTGTGCAGCCTTCTCCTGAAAAGGAGAGAGGAGCATTGATGAGTCCAGCCATTGCCCAGCATGAAGCGTGGCTCCCGAGGATAGCAGGAATGGGAGGCCGGCAGCGAGACGGGCCAATTAAAGCGTAAAATGGTGGCGCAGACCCAATCGTGGTCCGCATCCACTCCCACTCAGCCCGCCCACCATGGGGAATATTTTCCCCTAAGTCAAATTGTCAAGAGTGTTTCTTTCCCAGAAAATAGTGGGCCTCAGGAACAAGCTGCTAAGTGTGGTGGACATCAATATACTGCATTCAAGTGAGAGTTGAACCTGTTTCTGGATGGGGCAAATATAACCACTTACAAAAGGTAAGGCCAGAAGTTCTCCTGGATTAGTTTCAATCGCTGATGTGAGTCGGATTTTTTGCCCCAAATCAGTTTGGGCTTTGATGTTCTTTTGCGTCTCCCAGGAGATCACTTTGTTTTGGGTGGGGTAGAGAGTGGTATCACACTTGTGTGGGATGGGCTGGATGGTCCAAAGGGTCTTTACTCATCGTTATTATATATTCATACTTAACAGCATTTATAGGAAAGTATATTGGTGGCATTGTAATGATAACAATAAGGAACAGCAATCTTTTAAAGTACTGAGGAAAAATCATCACCTTTTCCTCAATCATCATCATTTCCTTAATGAGCATTTTGTACGAGCATGTGGATTCCATTCTATAATATTTGGGGACGGGGAATACAAGAACTTAGTTAGACCCCATTGGTTGGAGTCATACCTAGCACAAAGGACAAAGGTTGCGGAGGTCAATCATCTCAGTCCCAGGATATCACTATAGGAGTTTTTTCATTCAAGGGATGTGGGCTTCACTGACTAGGTCAGCATTTATTGCCCATCCCTAATTGACTTTGAGAAGGCAGTGGTGAACTGCCTTCTTGAACCGCTGCAGTCCATGTGGTGTAGGTACACCCACAGTGCTGTTAGGAAGGGAGTTCCAGGATTTTGACCCAGCAACAGTGAAGGAATGGTGATATATTTCCAAGTCAAGATGGTGAGTGGCTTGGAGGGAAACTTACAGGTGGTGGTGTTCCTATTCATCTGCTTCCCTTGTCCTTCTAGATGGTAATGATCATGGGTTTTGAAGGTGCTGTGTAAGGACCCTTGGTGAGTTTCTGCAGTGCATCTTGTAGATTGGACACACTGCTGCCACTGTGTGTCAGGGTGGAGGGAGCAAATGTTTGTGGATGGGGTGCCAATCAAGCGGGATGCTTTGTCCTGGATGGCATCAAGCCTCTTGAGTGTTTTCGGAGCTGTATTCGTCCAGGCAAGGGGAGAGTATTCCATCACATTCCTGAATTGTGCCTTGCAGATTGTGGACAGGTTTTGGGGAGACAGGAGGGGAGTTACTCGGTGCAGGATTCCTAGCCTCTGACCTGCTCTTGTAGCCACAGTATTTATATGGATAGTCCAGTTTAGTTTCTGGTCAATGGTAACCCTCAGGATGCTGATAGTGGGGGATTCCGGGATGGTAATGCCGTTGAACATCAAGGGGTGATGGTTGGATTCTCTCTTGTTGGAGATGGTCATTGTCTGGCACTTGTGTGAGTTCCTCAGGGTAGGGTCCTAGACCCAACCATTTTCAGCTGCTTCATCAACAACCTTCCCTCTGTCATAAGGTTAAAAGTGGGGATGTCCCTAATGATTACACAATGTTCAGCACTATTTGTGACTCCTCAGATACTGAAGCAGTCATGTCCATATGCAGCAAGATCTAGACAGCATTCATGCTTGGGCAAGTGGCAAGTAACATTCGGCCAGAAACTGAACTGGACCAGCCATATAAATACTGTGGCTACACAAGCAGGTCAGAGGCTGGCAATCCTGTGGCCAGTGACTCACGTCCAGACTCCCCAAAGCCTGTCCACCATCTACAGGGCACAAGTCAGGAGTGTGACGAAATACTCTCCAGTTGCCTGGATGAGTACAGCTCCAGCAACACTCAAGAAGCTTGATACCATCCAGGACAAAGCAGCCCACTTTGACTGGCATCCCATTCACAAACATTCACTCCCTCCAACACCGACAAACAGTGACAGCAGAGTGTACCATCTACAAGATGCACTGCAGGAACTCATCAAGGCTCCTTAGGCAGCACCTTCCACACCCACAACCGCTACCATCTAGACAGACAAAGGCAGATAACACATGGGAACATCACCACCTGCTAGTTTCCCATCAAGCCACTCATCATCCTGACTTTGAAATATATCGCCATTCCTTCACTGTCGCTGGGTCAAAATCCTGGAGCTCCCTCCCTAACAGCACTGTGGGTGTACCTACACCACATGGTCTGCAGTGGTTCAAGAAGGGAGTGCACCACCACCTTCTCAAGGGCAATTAGAGATGGACAATAAATGCTGGCCTAGCCAGTGATGCCCACATCCCGTGAATGAATAATAAAAATACATATTTTCAAAAAGCTTATCCTGCAGATGCTGAAAATCTGAAATAGAAACAGGAAAAACAGATAGTTCTGGAAACACTTAGCAGGTCAGACCGCTTTTATGGAGGGAAAAACAAAGTTAGCCGACTAGATTTTTAGGTCCCGCCAAGGGCAGGATTGGATGTGAACAGTGTTTGGAAATACCAGCACTGGCTGCCATGCTGGTTTAACACTGCCATCTCCGTGCCAGCAAATTTGACCAGTGTGGCCCCAAGAACCCACTGGATCTGTTAATAACTGTAATTACAGTAGTTAAAGAGCTCATTGAGAGCCCGCTGAGGGCTATGTTCAGATTTCGGTGTGGGCACACGAGCTACACGCTGGGTCTGAGACACACCAGGTGCATGGATGCAGATACACAGCGGGGAGTCAGTCATGACCACCTGAGGGTATTAAGTGGGCACCATAAAAGGGAGAATTGTGCAGAGGGGTCTCAGCCATTGGTGTACATGTGCCATCGGGTCAGCACAGGCAGTGGACAGAGTGATCTGTAAGTGTTTAGGCAGGACAGACAAATGTCACCCAGCTGGCATTGCATGGGCATAAGAGGAAGAGGCGAGGGTTCCAAACACAATTGGGAGAACCCCTGAGCACAAGGAAGGCAGAAGCTGGAAATGGAAGCGTGACTCTCAGATTTAGGGTCCAGTGGAGTTGTGGAGCAACATCCTCTACAGGAAGAGCAGTGCCCTATACATCAGGAGGGCAGAGGAGAGAGATGAGGGGCAGGAACACAATGGAGGCGACACCCCCAGCACAGGATCTATTACTGAAGGTGGAACTACCTTGAGATGACTGAGAACCAGTGCCAAAGGAGACTGCGCTCTCCAGACATATAGTCACAGAGATTTGTGTCCTTATCATGGAAGGCCACACACCTTATAGCACTGTTCGCCATGCCCTGCCTGTAACCATGAAAGTCACTTTGGCCTTGACTTCTTCACTTCTGGTCCCTTCCAAGGATCAGCTGCAGATCTTGGTGGCATCTCACAAACAGCAGCAGACAGGTCGCTAATGCCCCTTTTGAGAATGCTGGACAGTATATTCAATTCTGTACAGACACAGTCTCGCAGGCACAGAGGTCAGTGGAATTCACCTCCATTACTGTATTCCCCCAGGTGCAGGGTGTAATCATTTGCACCCAAGTGACCATCAAGGCACAAACTGAGTGCCCAGTGAGATTTCCACTCAACAGTCAGTTGCTCTCTGACCACAACAAGAGCTTCCTGCATGTGTGTGCTCACTTTCCTGTCCGCTGCTATGACTCCTTCATCCTCCTCCAGTCCAGGCTGCCACAGCTCTGCATTCCATTCCCCAAACTTCACAGATGGATTCTAGAGGAAAAGGGCTATCCCTTGAAGAGATCGCTACTTACCCCTCTACGAGCACCCAAGACAGAGGCACAGAGATGCTACATCCAAAACCATCTGATCACTAGGACAACCATTGAGCAGGCCATGGAGCTTCTGAAGATGTGGTTCTGGTGCCTGCACCAATAGGGTGGCACCGTATAATCCCCTCCTGCAAGGGGCTCTGTCATTGTGGTGGGCTGCTGTACTGTCCATCTCATGGCCCTCCACAGAGAGCTATGGACCTAGAAGAGGGTGGAGTGCTGGGCTGATACAGCTCACCAGTGGAAGAGGGGGAGCTGAACATGGAAGAGGAAGAAGCGCAGGAGGTGGAAGAGGAAGTGGAGGAGAAGAAGCTGCAGAACACGGAGCTGCCCAGGGCAGTGGCTGGGCTGGGCATGGGGCTCGTGGATCTCATTGGAATGTCAATAACAGAAGGGATTATCTGATCCAGGTTCATTTTGACGGCATCCTTCTAACACAAGAGGAACAGCAGGCTCTGGGACTCACTCTGAACCACCTGCAAGAACACATGCATTGAAGATGCAGCTTGAAGTAGCTCAACTCTTCCTGCAAATGAAGGAACACCTCTGTCCCAGAGATTTCAGTCATGGTTCAGGGACCCTTGCTCTTCCTCACCACACTTATAAATGTACCACCATTCATAAAAGGACACACACATCTGGCTGCACATGTCAATGTTTGCATGATGCTGAAGAAGACAAGAAGTGCAGTTACAGGTGATAGACATCCCAGTGACCCACTCAGTTCTCTGTTCGACATAGTGACCTCCGCTCTCGACCACTTCTAGGGAGTGCACCCCTTGTGGCATCGAATGAGGTGGAGGCAGCCTGCTTGCACATTTCTGCCTATGGCTGAGATGCACGTGCCGATCAGCCTCATTGTGGAGGTGCCAATGGGGGTATCTCCAGAGGCTGCTGCACCAGCATCATTGCAGGGGCATCTTCCATCACTTGGTCCTGAGGGACAAATGGTCCCCTCATCAGAGAGCTTAAGGAGGCCGCTGATGATGATGATGGCATCCTGTGAGGGTTGGCACCCGTATCCTCCTCTGTGACTGCCTCAGCCTTTGGGTGGTGCTCCGGAGGGGACTACAAGCTACAGCACAACTGGCATCCCCTGCAAACATCTCTACACTATCAGTGCCACTAACTGGCCAAGGCTGCAGAGTATGACACGCATCCTGTGAATATCAGTGCACAGTTCCTGCATGCACCCTGAGCGCTGCAGTATACAGCTCTCCATGAGTTGGCTACTCTCTTAATGGTGGAGCTCTTGCACTCAAAGCCCTGAAACATAGTGGCACATCTGAGTTGGGTGCACTCCTCATTCCCAGTCCAAGACAGCACACTGCTTCGGGGAACTCTGACATGTGGGAGCACATGTTGTTGCTGAGCTAAGTGAAGCCTCCTCTCCTGTGACTCCTGAGGCACTGCATCCATGCCCAGCTGAGTCTGTCCTCCATCCTCTGAGGTGGGCTTCCCATGGCTTTATCCCCCTCTCCCGCCTCCTCCTGTACACTCATTATATACTCATCACCCAGTATCACCCGAACTAATTACGAGCAAGGACCCACTGAGGTGATGGTATCTGCGCTGGGGGCGGGTTTGCTTGTAAGGTGTAACGGTGCTTGTTCTGAGCTCTGTTGCAGGAATTGATTTTTGCACCTCCAATGTCACCACCTGTGGGAAACACATGGAGAGACCATGAGAACTAGCTTTAGAGAGCAGAGGTTTCCCAATGCATCACAGTGTTTGGAATGCCTTCAGACAGGGAAGAGTTCAATGCACACCATGCACTCATTATTCACCATGTCCACCACGGATGTCCATCTGGCCTTCCCCAACTTGCTCATGGTTAGTGGCCCTGGTTTCCTCTTCCATGTCAGTGACAATGTGTAAGAAGGGAACCCCTTCTTCCTTCTGGACCCTCCAGCGGAGATGTTGTGCCCTTTTCTTCTGCAAGGACAAAATAGAGAGGGATAAGGCACCTCTGAACTCTATGGCCAATGCCATTGGCACAATGACATAGGAAGCTGCATGCATCTGTGCTGCCAGGTCCTCAGCAGCCCTTTGGCTCTCAACCTTCCTGAGGGGGTCAGTAATTGTTGTGGGCGCACATTCCTCTTATGTGCAGGAACAGCATGCATCCTCAGGCTCTATAGTGGAGTATCTGCTGGAGACTGAGTACCCAGGAGCCTGACATGAGGGTTTGGCGTTGTACGCACCTTGCCGGAGTGAGTATGTAATTGAATCTTTTCTTGCTGTGGATCCAATTTCTGCGCATCACACTCTGTTGGCTCCTGATTTGTGCCACCTCTACCCAGGCCTGCTTGGTCTGAGTGAGTGGCCTTCTCCTGCCACCCTCTGGCAAGGGAACCTCTATACTGCCCCTCACTGTCTTGAGGAGGACATTCAGCTCAGCATCCGAAGAGCAAGAGGCAGCCCAGCCCTGGTTTCCAGGCCTCTGACCCTCCTGTTCCATCAGTAACACAGCAAGTGTTTCATGAAATGGCAGCCACAGTAACGGCTGCTGCGGTATATTTAAATCATGCCCACTTTCTTTCAAGTCCGCCTTCATTCCCGCCCCTACAGCCACTATTTGGCAGTCCAATTAGCAGCCAATCAACAGTCTGCCCCTGTGAAAATCAGGGCCTGTGACTGCTTCCCTCCAAGGAGCGGGATTGAGGCCTGGAAATAGTCCCGGCATCTGCTTTCTGCCTCACAGATAGAAAAAAACAAAAAACTACTGCGGATGCTGGAAATCCAAAACAAAAACAGAATTACCTGGAAAAACTCAGCAGGTCTGGCAGCATCGGTGGAGAAGAAAAGAGTCGACGTTTCGAGTCCACATGTTCTGTTGTTTCTTCTCCACCGATGCTGCCAGACCTGCTGAGTTTTTCCAGGTAATTCTGTTTTTGTCACAGATAGAAAATCCTTCCCAAAGTTTCAGGCCGACAACCTTACACCTGGGAAAATTAACTGTTTCACTCGCTTTACAGAGGTTGCCTGACCTGCTGAGTATTTCCAGAAATTTCTGTTTGCATTCCTTTTCTTCAAAAAAAGCCTAAACAACATTTACTAACGTCCTTCAAAAGGTACATATGTGCTGTTCCACTGAGAAGCGAGTTTTATATTGATGCAATTTATTTTAGTGTTTTCATCTTTTTAGATTCAGAACCTTGCGTCATCTCTTCTTTGTACAGAAGAATCAGCATTGAAAAGATTTTTTTTTTTAAATGCATGTCAAGTTAAACGGGTGAGCTTCATGCATGAAAACCCACAGAGTAATGTGGTGTGTGGGCGATTCGTGCAAAGGCAAAGTTTCCAGCGGTTAATTTGTAGGGAGTTGTTACTGGTATTATCACGCATAGTCTTTGTTGGTTCTGCCGTGATGTGTTTGAAAATAACCCAAACAGGTTATGTAGTAACTGTGATATTATCTGGGTGAAGCTTACCTGAGGGGATTCCATCATAGCCAAAATGTTTCTCACTGTCTGCACGAATATGGCCTCAGGAGATTTTGACAAGCAAACAACCTGGATATCACAGCAGCAGGTGATGTCTCGGTGACACATTTGTTAAAGATAGCTGTTTAAAGCTAACTATAATTAATCTTTTGTCCAGTCCAAGAACGTATTCAAACTATATTCGGTATACCACACAGTGCGACACCAGAACTTTGCAGTATAAATGCTTCTGGAATTGGCACCCAAAGCTAGTGTCGTATTGTATGACAGGATGTGATTTCAAGAAGGTCCTTGTTGACGCAAGCTTTTGCACACCTAAAATCCTGGCTGACGACAATAGCGGATAAATGTTTAACATTTGGATCTGAAATTCTTCTGCGCACTTGCCTTCTGCTGACAGCAATCACACTGTTCAAAATGAAATGCCCTTATGATAGGGATTAAAATGGCACATGCTCCAGTTATAGTGCATACTGGGGATCATTGCGAACAGGCAGCCATAGCTATGCTATGCTCTTGCTGGGAAAATCTAGTGTCCGCACATGTGCATTCGAACAGATACCTGGAGCGCAGCACAAAGGCCTGTGACCGACAAGGAAATTTCTAATAATGTTCTTTTCTAAAATTTGGAATTTAAAAATTGTGCTTTGCAAAACATATGCTCCATAAACTGTATCTATATTTTTGAATAGAAGAATTCGTATTCAGGCAATGCTTTTCACGAGCTTTTTAAAAAGTTGCCTCCACATTGGCTACAGTGATATGGTGTCTGCCATGCAAGAGAACCCCACTCCCAATACCAGAATATTGATTTCCAAGAAGTTTGAGATATTATTTGGCATGTTTAGCATTGGTTTGGTAGTCAAATACTACAGATAGAGTATAACTACAGATTAAAAAGACATTTTGGCCAGGATTTTCTGGCCCTGACTTTTGGCAGGAGCGGATGATCCTGAAGTCAGGCAGGGCCGGAAAATCCCTCCCTTTCTTTAATTAGAGTGTTTTATTTGAGTTACATACCTAAGGGGCTAAAAATTTGTTACGAACCATTTTGAGGTTCAGGGTCCATGGTTCATGACCTGACCACCATGCCCATTGCAATTGAGATGAGCAGCATGCAAACAGCACTGCCTCCCCATTTACCCGACTAATGTTGGTCCCAGGGTTGGTAAGGGGTGGGGCAGGAGGGTGGTGTTGTGGGGTTTGGGGGTGTGGGGCAGCGCTGTTGGCTGCCTGAGTGCTCAGCAGAGGGCTGAGCAGTGTGCACTTATAGTGTGGTGCAGCCACCCTGCTATTCTTAAAGGCAGCCTGTCCCTCTTAAAAGGGAGCTGCACTCAGTAGAAAGTATGCTGTTGGCTGCCTGTACTGATACTGGCTGCATGTTGGAACTGCACAAATGGAGCCTAGGGAAGAGAGAGGGTTCCAAGGTTCACTGGTGCAGTGAAGAAGACTTAGTGGTGGAGGTCGACAGAAGGAGAGGGACAATTTTCTCATAGGGGACTTCAAAGGTCACCCTATGAAGAGAATGGAAGCATGTGGCCAGGGAGGTCAATGCAAGGAGTATGGGCCAGAGGACCTGGCAGGGGTGCCACATGAAGTTTAACAATCTCAAGCAGGGCCTCACACCCAAAGCACCAAATTCTCATGCTCTCAATGAACCATATCCCCATCACTCACCCAGCAGTGCTTCCTAGCACCTGCTGTTGTAAGGTGTTGGGCATAGATTGGTAGGTCTTAATAAAGTACTCGTAGCCTTAGGTAGTTCAACAGTAAGTATTTATTAACTATTAGAAACTATATACATAGGTACAGTAAAGGTCCAAGCTAGGAGCTGTCTCCATGCTTGCTTCTACACATGGCTCTGTCCAACACTACACTGACTCTGAGATGTGGGTCATGTGTTCTCCTACATCACTGTGTGGGTGGTACTGTACTCAGTCCCACATTAACTCTTTATGTGCCAGGCCCTTATACTGCACCTAGCACTTACAGCTAACATCCGGATGTTCCACCTCACTCTCACACACATTCCAATGATGACAGCCTCACACCCATTGCTCCAATATAGTTCCAGCTGTTCTTTGGTGATCCACTGCATGGTGCAAATTTATAAATCGTTCAGTGCGGCTGACTTAACCTAGCCGGGAGGGGGGGGCTGGGGGTGGGGGGGGAGATTCTGGTGCACACGCAGCACACCCACAGCAGATCCAGCAGCGCTGCAGAATCCAATTTCCTGTCCCAAGCTCTCCCCACAGCATACAAGGAAAACCTCATGTCATCGGCCTAACAAACAACCCGTCAATGGTCCGGCTGCTTCTGAAGCACTTATTTATTACATAAATAAACATGGTACTTCTTCTGTTTTTGCTAAATTATATCTCTACTTTCGACATCTGAGCGTGCTCATGGATTTTTAAGGAATTTATCTCAAATTTCCCTTCTGTTAGAGATTTTAAAACAAATATGTGCCTTTTGTGAAAATAGCAGAGGCGTTTCATACATTATGTATCCAAAGACAAAAATACTGTACTGCAGTGAAATTTCAACCTAAAGCTTCTTTGGCAGTAATAGCAACATAAGTAGTCCATTCCAAACAAGCCCGTGTACAGACCTGACTTTTATTAAAGTTATTTGGGATTTGTGAAGCATTTTCCTGCTGGAGAGTGGGGGAATCCGGAGTCCATCAATTTCCTCAAAAAGAAGAAGAGAAACGGGGGCAAGATGATCGACAGCAGAATCGAATGACAAGCTGATCAAAGATGTGGAAACATGTAGCAGTGAGTTCACTGTAGAAGCTGAAGACATTCCTCTGTAGAGATCTAGCATTATAACCTCAATTGTGATGTGGGAGCGAGGGAGGGGAGTATGAAAGTGAAATTGGATGCATCCAGTAAATGATCCTTAGGTTTAAATATAAAGTTGAAATAAGCAGAGGGTGGTGGATGTATCGAATGGACTGTGAAGCGGGGGTAATGGGGGCTGATTGTATCTGCAAATTCCTTTCTCTGTTATTTTAGCAGTTAGCTCATTTAAAACAAAGCCCTGCATGTGAGTCAGCTGTGTCTGCGATTGTAGCAGCTGGCTACAATGATCAACCATTCCACTGGGAAATGCAAGCAGCATTTCACATTGTACACCCCCCCCATCTACCTCTGGTTCCTTCCGCTTGATGACTATTGGATGTAATGTTGCGCCAGTCACCAGTACAATAAGCACCAGCATTTTTGTGACAAGGTCCTAGGCCCAGCCATCTTCAGCTGCTTCATCAATGACCTTCCTTCCATCATAAGGTCAGAAGTGGGAATGTTTGCTGATGATTGCACAATGTCCAGCACCATTTGCGACTCCTCAGATACTGAAGCAGTCCATGTCGAAATGCAGCAAGACCTGGACAATATCCAGGCTTGGGCTGACAAATGGCGAGTAACATTCGCGCCACACAAGTGCCAGGCAATGACTATCTCCAACAAGAGGGAATCTAACCATCGCCCCTTTGACATTCAATGGCATTACCATCACTGAATTCCCCACTCTCAACATCCTGGAGGTTACCATTGACCAGAAACTGAACTGGACTAGCCATATAAATACTGTGGTTACAGAGAGGTCAGAGGCTTGGAATCCTGCAGCGAGTAACTCCCCTCCTGACTCCCCAAAGCCTGTCCATCAACTACAAGGCAAAAGTCAGGAGCGTGATGGAATACTCTCCATTTGCCTGGTTGAGTGCAGCTCCAACATCACTCAAGAAGCTTGACACTGTCCAGGACAAAGCAGCCCCCTTGATTGGCACCTAATTCTCAAACATTCACTCCCTCCACCACCAACACATAGAGGCAGCATTGTGTACCATCTACAAGATGTACTGCAGGGACTCACCAAGGATCCTTAGACACCACCTTCCAAACACACAACTGTTAACACCAAGAAGGACAAGGGCAGCAGATGCATGGGAACACCACCACCTGGAAGTTCCCCTCAAAGCCATGCATTATCCTGACTTGGAAATATATCACCATTCCTTCACTGTCGCTGGGTTAAAAACCTGGAACTACCTCCCTAACAGCACTGTAAGTGTATCTGCACCACATGGACTGCCACGGTTCAAGAAGGTACTTCACCACCACCTCCTCAAAGGCAATTAGGGATGGGCTATAAATGCTGGCCTAGCCAGCGATGCCCACATCCCATGAATGAACGATAAAAGGTTCCATTGCTAACTATGGGATGGTACTCGGTAGGGTCACAATCTTTTCTGAAGTAATTGGCCAGAAGTCCGTTTCATCAGGAGAGTGCCCTGGACGTGCCACACATCTTCACAGAATCACAGAATTTTAATGATGCAGAAGGAGGCCATTCAGCCCATCGTGTCTGCACCAGCTCTCCAAATGAGCATATGACCTAGTGCCATTGCCCTGCCTTTCCCCTTAACCCTGCACATTGTTTCTATTCAAATAATCATCTAATGCCCTCTTGAATTCCTCACTTGAACCTATCTCCACCATACTTCCAGGCAGTGCATTCCAGACCCGAACCATTCATTGTGTGAAAAAGTTTTTTCTCATGTCACATTTGCTTCTTCTGTGAATCACTTTAAACCTGTGCCCTCTCATTCTTGATCCTTTTATAAGCGGGAACAGCTTCTCCCTATCTACTCTGTAATCGTGATGGTGTCTGCCTTCAGAACCATTGCCCACTTCCTTGTATCATCTGCCTCTTCCATCATGCCAGACATCATGCACCTAGAGCGATGACGTCCCCTATCTACACCAGATAAAGCTAATGATATCCTCACTTAATTTAGCTCTTCAGCCAAAGTGAGGTATCAGTGTATGCCTGCTGGGGTGCATTACCAGCTGCCGACAGGCATAAGTAAGAGCTGAAGACACTGTGGGACACAATTAGCCTTACCCACATTCAAAACCAAAGTGACCGAATGGCAATGGCTCAGGAGTTCTAGACCTGTCACAGAAATCCCTCTTATACTATACTCCCCTCATAGCTTTCAAGAAAGGCACTGTAGGCTTCATGGAAGACATGTCTAAATATAATGAATGAAGAACTGACCACAACAGAAGTTTACCCTTTGCTGACTAATTATAAACTCCATAAGCAACTGAACACAGACTTACTGCACACTTTCCATTATTACACAGAACTCAGGAGTGAACATAAATGATTCTACTCCTTCCTCACACTGTCTGTGCCTAACTGTGCCACTTCTTCTCCTATTCTAGACAGTTCTCTTGGTGAAACGCGAGGGACAGTATCATTAAGAGTAATTGACTGCCATTGTGGTGCACAAGGCACATAGGAGGGAAATGATCTTCATTCCATTGCAGTTTGGCCCTTGGATGGGGCCATAGCTGGCTGCAACTTTGGAACTTGTACCTGAGCAGTCTGGTGTTGCTTCCTCCCTTTTTCTAAGGAGAAGGGCAGGGATGGGGTGTGGTGTAGGGAGGGAGGCTACATGTGCTGCTGTCCTGAGAAATGACATTCTTATGCAGGTCACCTCCAGCTGTTGTTACTGTACTGTCCACTGGTCCACAGGCTGCCTGGTCTAATGGCAGCTATCAGATGCTGAAAGTCCTACAACAAAATGAAGTGCTTTATTTGGAAGGTAGCATTTGAGACCGTCTCCCAAGTGGCATCAGACAACTAATGTGATAGAGTAGGCCCTGGAGGAAACACAGAGAACAGCCAGGAGGCTCATCTCCACTGTAAGAAGCCTGAGTTTCTTTAGAAAGACTGGTGAAATTGGGCTCATTAGCTTCAAAAAGAGGCAGCTAAGAAATGGCCTTATAGAGGTATATAAGATAGTACAGTATATAGAAAAGGAAGATTCAGCAAATCATTTTAAACCAACCTGTGAGGGTACATGAAGGGGACACAGGTTCTTCCTCAAATTTTCCAGGGATTTTTTATCTCCCCTTATTCGCCCTGGAATTTATTCTTTTTTGCCTCCGCCAGGAGATTACGTGGCTGCTGCAGGCAGGGGAATGGGTGGACGGAGCAGCTACCTATAGTCATGATGCTCCATCCATCATGAGTGTGAGGCAAGTTCAATGGGATCAGCTGGTCTTTACCTGCCTGCCACTTCCATATAGTCAGAAAGAGCAATCAACACATGGAATGGGCCAACAAAGATGAAGGCCCTAGAATTGTTTACGAAACAATTTCATGTCACGATGTAGAGTTTTTCTGGATGCGTTAAAGTGACCGAGTGGCCTTGCTCAGCTGTGTCTTCCTTGTGGTTTTGTGAAAATGCCTAATTAAAATTATCACGTGATTTTGCAAAAGAAAGTCAGTACCACTTAACTGATCACAAATGGAGCCTCTACATTGAAACACATGCATTAGAAAGAGTTTACTTGTATTAATTAAAACTCATCTGCTGGTGCCGTAGGCTCATTCTGCCAAAACTAGCTCTGGCTGATTGCCAAAGCACAGTTCTTAGGGATGGTTAACATGCTAGTAGCACCCAGTGAAACCTCATTTCCAAATTAAAGCCTGTAATTCATGACTATAAAGCAATACTTCTATTGACTTGAATATCACATTCACCACACAAGCTGAGGAACAGTTTCTCAGCCAAGCTCAGAAAAAAAGCCTATTTATCTATCAACAGTGCATGTCTCCAACTTTACTTCCCGTTCTCAACCCACAAACCAATGGAAACAGCAAAACTGTTTAAGAACATAACAGAATCTTAGTGCACCGCCCAGGAATCTCTGGTAATCAGCATTGCCTAATTACTGATAAAACAGCATCAATGATATCAAAGTCAGTGAGAGAGTCATCAAATATCAAAGACATTGAGGTGCCATTGACGTGTACAGTCACTGCTGTCACAAAACAAAAGATTTTAAAAAGTAATGTAAAATGGAAACTGTATAGATTAGTAAACAATAACCCATCCCATGAATTCATTTCAATTCTTTATTTCAACTGTGCAAACTCAAGCGTCCCGTTTCATGCTCTCCAGCATGCAATTAGAAGCTGTAAGTTATCCAATTTTTGTCCTCTTCCTCTGCTCCTCTTCTCAAAATTCTAAACTAGGCTTTAGATGGTTAAATAAACTAGTACAGGTATAGTATTCCCTTGAGGATAGGAGATTCAGTAATGATCTGGTCAAGCAATTTAAAATGGTAAAAGGACTATATGGGCTAGGTACAGAAAATGGGGAATTAAGCACAAGAGGACACAATCTTAAAGTTAGAACTTGGCACGTTGGAGGGAAATCAGGAAGCTTTATTCGCACAAAAGGTCGCAGAAATCTTGAATTCACAGCACAAAAAGGCTGAGAATGTTGGATCATTTGGAGCTTTCAAGACTGAGGTAGAAAGATTTTAGTTAGGATCAAAGAGTATGGAGCAAAGGGTTGAGGTACAGATCACCCATTGTCTAATTGAATGGCAGAGTAGCCTCAAGGAGTTGATTAGCCTATTCCTGGTTTCTATTTTTCCTAACTTGCCTTACCATAGCGGCCATTTCTCATTTAGGAACCCAGAGAGCAAGTATCAACAGAGCATTTGACCACAAGTGATAGCGTAGCCGAGTGCAAATCTGTCTTCCTCTAAATTAGCACATGCACGTTTGAACAGGGTTCATTGGAGACCCTTGAGAAGAAGGAACCCTGGCTGATTTTAATAATTCCTAGCCGAGGGCTCTGAAGCCAATTACAAAACTCTAAACCACAACGGCAGATGAGATCCATTAACTCAGCATAAGACCCCAGATTAAACTTTAACCTTTCTTGTTACTATGGCTTATGACTACACTGGACAATTAAAGCATCTAGCCATGCAACGATCAGGAAAGAAGACACAGTTTTGAAAGGAATTACAGTACATTATTATTATGAAAGCAAATTTTCTGTCCTTTGAGCAGATAATACTTTTTTTACGATTTCTTTGGTGAGTGGTAGGGTTAACTAATTCCTTTTGCATTCTCATTTTTATGAATTGAATCAAAGCACATGAAAGTAAATAAAGGTATATCAGCTTTTGATTGAGATTACTATGTTGGATTAAAGGAACAAAGTAAACAACTCTAAGATTATACACACGCAACAAAAATTATTTCCCAGACGAGTGATGAATTAACTGATACCTTTTTTTGTTTCAGAATCGCTTGTTTTTTAGCTGAATTTTAAAAAAAACCTTCATTGATTACAAAAAAAAAGTACAAATAAACCCTTTCCATAAAGAAATCTATGTGCAAACTTGCCTAAATCTTTTTCATTGGCTGCCATGGCAAACAGCTGCTATTTGATAGTGAACCCTTTGCGTGTTGGCAATCAGTTTGTTTATCTGAAATTATACATGATGTTTGTCCAACAATTTGTTTAAATGCGCGAGAGCTTTTTAAGCCAGGTTTTGGATTGTCTTTTGATTCCTTTAAATTTTCTCTCTAAAGGCATCGAGGCTTAAATTACCCCACATAATTTCTGATTTTTAGGCACTAGGCAGCCGCCTAAGGCGTCAAAATGGCGGAAAGGAAGCATGAACACGCCTCTGACCTAAAGTCCGCTGGCCACCATATTAGGAAAAGAAAAAGCGGCGTCCTTTATCCATGCCTGAACCAGGTGGAAGGTAATTTACATATGCAAATATGGGACGCAATGTTTCCTCAGGTCCCTTCTGCAACTTTGGTTTACACCGGTTGCACTTGGAACACAAACCTTAAGATTATGGTTGTTCGTGATCCTGGGATTCTTGACTTCTGACTTCCAGACTTTGGCTCCAATCATCAATCTCCATAACAACCACAACACTCCCCACCATCACCCCCATCCCAACCTCCAGAACCTTGATCCCTCTCTCCTTGCCCAAGGTCCCAACCATCATTCCAATTTCCTGACCGTGACCCCCAATGCCTCTGACCCAGATCCCAGAAATAGCCTGTCCGATTCTCCAGTGTCATCTCTGAGGAGCCTATCTTCCCTACCCACCCTACCTTCTGATCATTTTTGACCCTTTGAGACCCACCCAATTTCCAACACCACAACCACTCCACCATCCAACTAACTCCTACAGTTCAACTTGACCACTTACCTATGGACCACTGGGCAAGTAGCAACCCAAATTAAGAGCACTTAACAGTGCAGCCTCCTGCTGCAACGCTAGCTTCATTATGATGAAGTCCAAGGCTCAAATTTCTGCTTCCTCGACCTCACCATTTAAGCATGGGGTGTTAACACTGTGTGGGAGCGGTGCCAAAAAATGGGCGCTCCCCTGTATAACCACCACCACACCGTAACCCCCTGCCCACCATCAACTAACTCATGATGTGGATTAATTCCTTAAATGTCAGCCAGCCTCCATTGTCAAGGGGCTACTCTCCATGTGAAGGGGAAATTTTAACTCCTGGGTGGGTCATCCACTGGGTGAGTGGGCAGCCCATCCAGGAGGATGAGCAGGAGGCCCAGCAGCTTGTAACAGACAGGCCTCATTTCCACCACGATGGTCAGCTACCTTCCCAAATTAGGCAGAGGGAGGTGGCTGGCTGAGTGCTGGTTGTTGAAGATTGGGCGGCCTTAATTCTGCCCTACAGGATTCAGGTATGTTGTGGAGGGTGGGGCTGTTTGGAAGTGTCAAGTGGTGGGAAGGTGGGAGCAGCCTGGGGCAGTAGTGGCCAAGACTTCCCTTGTGGGGACCTTCATGATCAATGGGTAGGTGTCTTTCTTGGATAGAGCAGCTTCAACTGCATAAGTTTCAAGAAGTGGGAGTCCAGACTTCTGATATTTCCCCAATTCCAGGCAGTGGATGAACATCATTAGTTCTCTTTCAAATATGTCTTACCATCTCTTTGATATAAAGAGGGTTGCACCATACCACAAAGAGGATGCATGCCCTTGCAGCAAATAATCTGTGCCGTTTTTGAGCAATTAAATTTCATCCCCTGTTCAAGTCATCTCCCGGAATACACAATGTCACCCAGTAGAACAGTTGACCTAATTTAATTCCAAACATACAATGAATAGGCAATGGGTGTAAAGCTGGCCCATTCCTCTTGGCAAGAGACCTGATCCATTTCATAGGTGGGGCCTCATTGTTGTGCAACCTGTGAGCTGCAGCTCCTAACTAAAAAAAAGTCCCACATCTGGGCTGCTGCAATATTGGGCAGTTTGGATGCTGAACCATCTAGCACACAGGGTACAGGGGTGAAGGTTGGGAAACAAGCATGACGCTGCCCTAGTTGTCTGTTACCCACAGTATTGAACTCAAATGAGCATCCCCTGCTCCTTCTGAACTTAACCTTTTGGGGCCATTTCTGTTTCACCACCTGGTGTAACTGTTTTTCTTTGAAACAGTATCAACAACAATGATGACTACATTTACATAGCACCCTTGACATAGTAAAACATCCCAAGTTGAGGAGCCTCAACAGACAAAATTTGACACTGAACCACATAAGGCAGGTACCTGAACAGCTCAGCAGAGGACACCGGTCAATATGGTGGCAGACAGGATCTCAATGGTAGCAGGGCAGGTAGGGCAAGGTCATTACTGCCCTGTTTCATGTTGTAGCCATGTTCATGTTAAAGTGAATTGATGTACACAGGGCTCCACAGAAGGATCATTGCAATGAGAAAAGCTGAACACATTGTTCTGACAATCCAGTTGACTGCTACTTAGCCTGTTTCCTTTGAATAGATTAATGGCTCTTTTTGAAATAGTGAACAGAGGAATATCATATGAATCTGTCACGTGTTCCTCTAATATTGTCAACATTAATTTGTAGCCTGTAATTTCAAATCAGAGCTTTAAAACTAACCACAAACAATTCCTCAAACAGGTGCAATCTGATTGCTGATGTTCTAGTGCAAAATAGCTCATCTTCAAGCAGTTTCTTTCTATTTGATGTTAAAATGAATCAGCGACTGGTTGATATCTGGGAATGAGACCAAGATCCACCCTATTTCGTGAATGGTGGTGGACATTTAAACAACTCACCAGAGGAGGAAGCTCCACAAATATCCCTATTCTCAATGATGGAGGAGCCCAGTACATCAGTGCAAAAGATAAGGCTGAAGCATTTGCTATAACCTTCAGCCAGAAGTGCCGATTGGGTGGTCCATCTCAGCCTCCTCCGAAGGTCCCCAGCATCACAGATGCCAATCTTCAGCCAATTCAATTCATTCCATGTGATCTCAAGAAATAGCTGAAGGCACTGGATAGTGCAAAGGCTATGGGCCCTGACAATATTACGGCAATGGTACTGAAGACGTGCTCCAGAACTTGCTGCATCCATAGCCAAGCTGTTCCAGTACAGCTACAACACTGGCATCTACCCGGCTATGTGG
The DNA here is from genome assembly GCF_964194155.1 of Cetorhinus maximus. NCBI lineage: Eukaryota > Metazoa > Chordata > Chondrichthyes > Lamniformes > Cetorhinidae > Cetorhinus > Cetorhinus maximus. Next base: position 54,583 of record NW_027597471.1, on the reverse strand, counting down.
AAAATTGCCCAGGTATGTCCTGTATGCAAAAAGCAGGACAAATCCAACCCGGTCAACCCCATCAGTCTACTCTCAATCATCAGTAAAATAATGGAAGGGGTCATCAACAATGCTATCAAGCGGCACTTGCTTAGCAATAACCTGCTCACTGACACTCAGTTTGGGTTCCACCAGGGCCACTCAGCTCCTGACTTCATTACAGCCTTGGTTCAAACATGGACAAAAGAGCTGAACTCCAGAGGTCAGGTGAGTGATTGCTCTTGACATCAAGGCCGCATTTGACTGAATGTGGCATCAAGGAGTCCTGGCAAAACTGGAGTCATTGGGAAGCAGGGGAAATACTCTCCACTGGTTGGAGTCATACCTAGCATAAATGAAGATGGTTGTGGTTGTTGGAGGTCACTCATCTCAGCTCCAGGACATCACTGCAGGAATTCCTCAGGGGAGTGTCCTTGGTCCAACCATCTTCAGCTGCTTCATCAATGACCTTCCTTCCATCATAAGATCAGAAGTGGGGATGTTTGCTGATGATTGCACAATGTTCGGCACCATTTGTGACTCCTCAAAAGCAGTCCATGTCCAAGTGCAGCAAGACCTGGACAATATCCAGACTTGGGCTGACAAGTGGCAAATAATATTCATGCCACACAAGTGTCAGGCAATGACCATCTCCAACAAGACAGAATCCAACCATTGCCCCTTGATGTTCAATGGCATAACCATCACTGAACCCCCCCACTATCAGCATCCTGGGGGTTACCATTGACCAGAAAATGAATTGGACTAGCCAAATAAATACTGTGGCTACAAGAGCAGGTCAGAGGCTAGCAATCGTGCAGCGAGTAACCCACCTCCTGACTCACCAAAGCCTGTCCACCATCTACAAGGCACAAGTCAGGAGTGTGATGGAATACTCCCCACTTGACTGGATGAGTGCAGCTCCCACGGCACTCAAGAAGCTTGGCACCATCCAGGAAAAAGCAGTCCGCTTGATTGGCACCCCATTCACAAACATTCACTCCCTCCACCACCACCGCACAGTGGCAGTAGCGTATACCATCTACAAGATGCACTGCAGAAACTCACCGAGCCTCCTTCGACAGCATCTTCCAAACCCACGACCACTACCATCTAGAAGGACAAGAGCAGCAGATAGATGGGAACACCGCCACCTGGAAGTTCCCCTCCAAGTGACCCACCATCCTGTCTTGCATATATATTGCCATTCCTTCACTGTCGCTGGGTCAAAATCCTGGAACTCCCTCCCTAACATCACTATGGGTGTATCTACACCACATGGACTGCAGCTGTTCAAGAAGGCAGCTCACTACCACCTTCTCAAGGGTAACTAGGGATAGGCAATAAATGCTGGCCTAACCAGCGAAGCCCACTTCCCATGAATGAATAAACAAAAAAAAAAATTATCATCCCGCCTCCGGGTTTGCCAATCAATCAGATAGGGTGGGCAGGATGGTGCACTTAAAGCAGCAATGAAGGGACATCGGCAGGATTCACGTTGGAAGCAGTGAGTGCAGTATTCATGACACCAGTGGGAAGGTTAAAACATCTGCTGAATGGAGGGAATACAAGGAAAGGTCACAGAGGCTGTCAGCAACTGAAGTGTGGTGCCGGGGATATGGGTCCAGGACCACAATAGGTTAATGACCTCATGAGGTCTGGTAAGGTGAATGTCCTGCCGCTCTCAGCTGGCAGCCATCACTCTCTCACCTCTCTAGCAATCTTCAGCAGAGCACTCCTTTGACCCACACACCTTACATAGAAGGAATGCAAAGAAGGTACACCAGACTGATCCCGGGGATGGCGGGACCATCCTATGAGGAGGGATTGAGGAGACAGGGCCTGTATTCTCTGGAGTTTAGAGGAATAAGAGGTCATCTCATTGAAGCACACAAAATTCTTACAAGGCTCAACAAGGTAGGTGCAGGAAGTATGTTTCCCCTGGCTGGAGGCTTAGAAGCAGGAGACACAATCTCAGAATAAGAGGTAGGCCATTTAGGACTGAGATGAGGAGGAATTTCTTCATGAATCTTTGGAATTCTCCACCCCAGAGGGCTGTGGAGGCTCAGTCATTGAGTATGTTCAAGAAAGGGATTGATACATTTTTAGATATTAAAGCTATCAAAGGTTACAGGGATAGTGCAGGAAAATGGCATTGAGGTGGAAGATCAGCCATGGTCTAGTTGAATGACAAAGCAGGCTCGAGGGACTGAATGGCCTATTCCTGCTCCTTATTTCCAATGTTTCTATGCACATCCCTTTCTCTTCTGCCTCTCCTCAAATCTCCAACTCAACAGGGAGCACTAACATTCGATCACATCCTAGCGTCCTCTCACACCCATTCCCCACAGTCACAGCCACCCTCCTCAAATATTCACCACCCATCCTCAGAAATCAGTTCACTTCTCACACTCCTAACTCTCTGCCTTTCCTCTTCTCTCCAGGAGAGGCAGAGAACTGGGGATATATTTGCAGCCATGGCTCACCCTGTCTACGATGGATATGGAAACCCTGGCGATCGCTTAGGTGGCACCAGTACAGGCTGTAGCCTATGGAGAGATGGGGTGGCCCAGAGGCCTGGTGGCAGCTTTAGATATCACAATTCCACTTGGCACTTAATTGTCTCTCATGCTGAATCAATGTCATCAATATAATAAATGTCATGATCTGCACTATTCTAACTTGAAACTCTATTTCACTTATGTTCTGCACTAACACGTGTCTTTCGTCTCCCACAGATGTATTGATAATGCCAAAGGAGGAGATGAGGGATGAGGTTGAGGAGTCCTCGGAGGAGGACCAGCACTCTGAGGATGCAGCATCATGACAGCATCTGACAGCCCCTACCAGCGCAGATACACACACCTCAGTGCATCCAGCTTCTCAGACAGATAAGGTGCCACGTGTGAGCAGTGGCAGATGGCCAAGACAGGGACAGCAATGGAATGTCCCTGTCAGAGGGTGCATGGCATGTCAAGCTTTCATCAGCTGGACACATCTGCTGAGCATTAGGGGTTAAACACTAAAAGACAGCTCGTGGAATGGCAAAGGGAAATGCGTGTTCATCTGTCAGAATTTCCAGAGGCGGTGAGTATCTTTGCAGAAAATGGAGGAGTACATCTCTAGTATGAGGGCCATGATGCCTCAGGCATTTGCACTGATGATTATCTCCATTGGAAGAGTGGCCTACCTCATGGAGAGTCAGACACGGCAGGTCACCAAGTTCATGCTGAGCTACACCAGTGGCCTGACACTCTGGCTGCCAGTTTACACATCATTCAAAACCTCGCCTTGATGATCGGATGCCATGGTGACAGCCCAGTGCTGTCCCGTGGTTGGTTGGCAGGGCAGTGATGGAACTCGGGAAAAAGGCAGTGGGGGCTCTTCTCAAGAAGCCCCCGCTTCTTGGCTTTTGCCCTCCTCCCTAAGACCGAGTCGTAAGTGCTGCCCGCTGCCCTACTGACCGTGTCCGCCCTAGCGTAACTGACATTCGCTACAGACATCGCATGTTTCAGGGCAGTGGAATGAGCAGCTTGCCTCTAACTCTGCTAAGGCCACAGGAGTAGAACCATGTGGAAATATCAGAGGAAAACATCTCAGTTGCACGCTTGGGGACTTATGACATTGTCAGTGTTCCATTGACGCTCTTTATTTGAATGAAGAAATGAGTTTATGTGAACGAAACATAGTTAGGGCCTCTACTCATTGTATCCCCCATTGACTCTGGTCAGTTTCATTCCAGTGAATGGAATGGGATGCCTGGATGAAGAGGAATTACTTTGAATGTGATGGTTCTCTGACTGACTGCAGGAAAGAGGTTTGATGGTGTTGGGTGCAGAGGGGGTTGCTCAGGGATCATAATGGAAAGTCTGCAATGCCCCAAGCACACTTTCCAAGTAAAGCGTGCTTAGATGAGGGCATTGCAGGCTTCCTGACAAACATGTCTGCTTCTGCAAGCACATCAGGATGCACCTCCTTCTCCTCATCATCCTCCAACAAGATAGGGCCCTCGCCACCTTCTTCTGGTGCCAGCCCCAGTCCTCCCTGCAGTCCTCCCTGCAGTGCCATACTATGAAGGGCAGAGCAGACCACAACAATCTGGGAAACCCATGCTGGGACATGTTGAAGGATGTCAGTGGCTTGCTCTGCCATCACCCTAGTGGTGACATGGCTCCTGTCTCCTGTGTCTCTGTGGTTGGATTCCCAACTGGGGTCATCAGCTAGGTCTTGAGCGGGTATCCCTTGTCACCCAGGAGCCAACCATTGATGCTGTCTGGTGGAGAAAAGACTTGTGGAACTTGAGAATGCCAATGTATGAAAGAGTCATGCAGCTCCCTGGATATATGGTGCAGACTAGCAGTGGTCACAGACCAAACAGACATTGAGGGAGTGGGAGCCCTTCCAATTAACCAAGATGCCTGGCTGATACAATAGTGCTTTGATTATCACATAGTGCAGTCTATGACTTCCTGGACCTGTGGTAATCCTGCGAGAGAAACAAAGCGAACAGCCTCTGGATCTGACTGGCCTCATTATGTGTCAAAGTGAATATAGTCAGAGGCCTTGTTAAACAAGGCATCTGTGACTTGCATGATGCAGTGTGGGCTGCAGATTACGTGATACTAATGATGTCACCAGCTGACCCTTGGAAGAATATGGACACAAAGAAAGATATTTTTATCAGTTAGCCAAGGTCAAGGGCTAGAGAATCCAAAGGGAGGGGGATCTGCCACATGAATTCTAAACTCAGTGGAAGCTCACTATCATCTTGTACATGGTTGACCCGGGGAGACTGGAATTTTTCAGGACAATCTGGCAGTTGAAGAGCTTTCAATTTCGAAAAGTCTTGTCTGTGATAACTACGAAAGGACAAGCTGATTTGAATTATATTCCTCATTTAGTGTGGGGTTAAGTGTGTCTACATAGCTATTCACGTAAAGGAGATAGTTCCGGTGTTTCACTTGGGGAAGAATCTTCCATCCCATGGGCAGGCGCACGCCCGACCCGAACAGGAGTGAAATAGTGCGCTATGACATCAGCCAAGCGTCCCGACGTCATCGCGCACTATCGCGATCTTTCGGTCAGCGGGTGCACGAGAGAGACGGCAGAGCGCCCGCCAAAAATGAAGAGGCCTATTAAAGCCCTTAAGTAATTAACTAAGCTGCATTTTTTGCTGTCTGCTCAACCGTTCAGTTGGCGGGCGGGCGAATAGGGCTGGCGGCCTTTGCATTTTTAATGAAACCTCATCCACGGATGGGATGAGGTTTCCAATGGTGACTAAAAAATAAATTAAAAATTTTTATCATCCTTTTTAACATGTCCCTCTTCATGTGACTGAGTCACATGTGGGGACATGTTTATATATGTTAAAAAAAGTTTATTTTTCATTGTAAAATCCTCCAGCTCCCTGAGGCAGCTCCGTGCCTTCAGGGAGCTGTCAGTGCGCACTCCTCTGCAGATGTGCACACCTCCGCACTCGCGCTCCTCCCATCCCCCGCCCGCCCTCACCCCGGCAGCCCTGAGGCTCTTAGCGCGCCTTGAAAGCTGGCTGGCCATTAATTGGCTGTTCCCGGGCCCGCCCACCGCGCCCGGCCAACGAGGGGAAAATCCTGCCCGGTATATTTTTGCCTTTCAAAGCAATCTAAAAAAAAAACTTGAGATCACAGATTACTTTGCTTTTGAAGTTTTGTACAATAAATTCAGCATTGCCTTCACTGCTTCTAGCTTTCATCTTCAGGAATTTTATACTGGTGGCACAAAATTTACCAATTGATTAATAATGTATATGCTCAGCAAATTATTGCAGACAGATCCTCATTTTCTGGTTAATTTCTGCTAACACGGCAGATTCACGAATCACAAAGATTGCCTACACAAATCGGTGGCTAGCAACCATTTAAAAAAATTGCTCCGTTCATTTCGACAAAATAATTATTAACCCTTAATCTATTGAAAGGGGAAAATACAGTCCACTATATACGATGTAGCTGACACCTTCAACAAAAATGATCGACTAATTTAAGAAAGCAAAAGACAGATATGGCTTGAGGTGAAAACCAGAAAGTTGGGAAAGACAGGTTGGAACAATTTGGAGTTGGTCTCTGTATTTTGTTCAAATAAAAATTGTGGCACCAGCAGCAATTTTTTAAAATTCACATTTATCTCAGAACTCAAAAAACAAAAAGGACATGTACAAACAGAAGCTTTTTGACATATATTAATGACCTGGACTTACACATACAGAGGATAATTTCAAAGTCTGCAGATGACACAGAACTTGGAAAATGTAATAACAGACATCAGGACAGCATAGACTGGTGAAAAGGACAAAAAACGTGACAGATGCAATGTAACACAGAGAAGTGTGGCACAATGCATTTTGGCAGGAAGAACAAGGAGTTGCAGCATAAACAAAATCGTACAATTTTAAAAGGGGCGCAGAATCAAAGAAAACTGAGTGAATGTTTGTGGAACGGGCGCCAGTCAAGCGGGCTGCTTTGTCTTGGATGGTGTCAAGCTTCTTGAGTGTCGTGGGAGCTGCACTCATCCAGGAAAGTGAAGAGTATTCCATCACACCCCTGGCTTGTGCCTTGTAGATGGTGGACAGACTTTGGGGGGTCAGGAGATGAGTTACTTGCCGCAGGATTCTGAGCCTCTGACCTGCTCTTGTAGCCACAGTATGCATATAGCTAGTCCAGTTCAGGTTCTGCTCAATGGTAACCCCCTGGTTAGTGGGCGACTCAGCGATGATAATGCCATTGAATGTCAACAGGGAATGGTCAGATTCTCTCTCGCTGGAGACGGTCTTTGCCTGGCACGAATATTACTTGCCACTTGTCAGCCCAAGCCTGGATATTGTCCAGGTCTAATTGCATTTGGACACAGACTGTTTCAGTATCTGAGGAGTCATGAATGGTGCTGAACATTGTGCAATTATCAGCAAACAACCCCACTTCTGACCTTATTATTGAAGGAAGGTTATTGATGAAGCAGCCGAAGATGGTTGGGCCGAGGTCACTACCCTGAGGAACTCCAGCAGTGATGGCCTGGAACTGAGAGGATTGACCTCCAACAACCACAACCATCTTCCTTTGTGTTAGGTGTGACTCCAATCAGTGGAGTTTTCTCCCTGATTCCCATTGACTCCAGTTTTGCTAGGGCTCCTTGATGCCATAGTCAATCAAATGCTTCCTTGATGTCAAGGGCTGTCACTCTCATCTTACCTTTGGAGTTAAGCTCTTTTGTCCATGTTTGAGCCAAGGCTGTAATGAGGTCAGGAGCTGAGGGATCCTGGCGGAACCCAAACTGAGCGTCAATGAGCAGGTTATTGCTAAGCAAGTGATGCTTATAGCACTGTTGATAGTCCCTTCCATCACTTTATTGATGATCGAGAGTAGGCTGATGGGGCGGTAATTGGCCAGGTTGGATTTGTCCTGCTTTTTGTGTACAGGAACATATGTGTACATATCTATAATATCACATGTCACCACCCCTGCCTCATCCTATCTCATGCTTGAAACCCACGAAACCCTTCTCCAAACCTGGCAATTTCAATGCTTTCCTGGTCGGCCTCCCATCTTCCACTTGGGATTTGCAGCAGCAGCAGGTTGTAGTCAGAGTCGGGGGAAATGGTTCCTGGCACAATATTAATGGTGATGGTGGAGTCTCGGGACAATCATGGCCAGATGGAGTCTGGGGCAGGGAGAGCCCATCCAAAAAGGAAACCAAGAACAAATTAATTCCATTAACTTTTCTGAGCTCCTTCTGGCCTTGCTCCTTCTTGCTGACAGGTTTAGTTTCTGCTCTCGAGCTCAACGTCACTTGTGAGATCCTGAGTTTCAACGATGTTGGGGTCCTAACTGTCTTTATGTATTTATGAGGCCTTCGTTTGACAGGCGCCACCTCTGGTGCCTCCTGAAAACCTGGATTTAAAATGGAGGCAGGCGAGTGCACAATCAGAACACGAAGCTAAGGATGCTCGCCCAGTTTTAATCCCATGCTTGCACATTCTCGATAGGCATAAAAAGGTTAAAGTTTTACTTGCTACACAGAAAAAGTTGGCAAGAGTATAATGCATTAGGTTTGCTTGCACAGCTGATTCAAGTTGTTTAAGTATAATCAGGAAACTTATAAATTATACTAGTGACATTGTGTGCACTGTCTTGAAGGAATAATAATCATGCTGTATTAAGAAGCACGAACTCATTACAAGATAAAGAAGTAAATCACTTCAGACTTCATAGATCAATCAAGGAGTGTGCAGTGGGGTCTGGCTTGAAGCTCAGCACAGGTTATAGTGTGCCAGCGGGAGGCTGGCATAGAGGGATTAGTACCCATCTGAGTGGTCAAGCGCAAATACAAAAGTTTCTGGAGTTTGCCCATTGGAAATAGAAAATTGTGTGCTTCAAAGGACAATGCACTTTTCGTGCATGAAGCACTGCATTGAGTGTTCTGGAGCTTTTTGAAAAATATCCATAAGCAGCCAAGGGAGCATCTTTTATTTTGATGGAGCAGTCAACATGGCACTGGGACAATTTTAGCTCAGAACTGGTGTCCTATTCCCAGTGTTCAGGCAAGCTGCCATGAGCCATGATGAGTTGGGCAAGACTTGGTCAGAAGTAACCCCTTAAGTCAATGTCTGGCCTTGCCTGCAATGCTGGAAAAATGCAATGATCTCAGCAAGTATTAAATCCCTTGTTGCTATTGCCTCCATCCAATTTCTTAGTTCCTTTGAAGGCAGCGGGGAAGACTTTAGCATATTTTTGTCTCGCACCTTGAAATGTTCCCCTGACAATGCCCTCCCTGTAACAACCTGATGCTTGCTATTGCTATGATATAAGCTTTAGGCAGTCAGTGAATTCATGTGGACAGCAGAATGTCCTCTTGGCAAGGCACAGATACTTGCTTCCTTCTACTCTGCAGGAGAAGATCACCCATACCAAGAGCAAGACAATCAGCACAAGAGAGGGATAACTGTGTCCTTTCACCTCTTTCAAAGAGACAGCATGAAAGATCAGGACCAAAACACCATAGAAAGGGGAAAGAGATGGTAAAGTTACTGGCCTGTTCCCGATGAGGGAATGTAGTCAGCTGTTACCCATGCCCTTTTCATACCTCATTTCTTCACCCACTGCCTGAAGCTCAGCAACCATAGCAGAAACTGAACAACCATTACTTCTCACCGAGTGGGGCAATATTTTATGCCCTCCCCTTTGGTGAGTTTGGAGGCAGGGAGACCATTTAGTTTGGCAGGATGATGGTGGGTGGGGACCACAGCACTTTTCCGCCTCCACCCTCATTAAGTCCGTGGCAGGAAGACCCGTGGGTGGCCTTCCCAATTGCCAATTGAGGCCCTTGCATGAGCAATTGAGGTCCTCATCGTTCTGCCACTCATATTAAAGCAGCAGCAGGCAGCCTGTCACCATGTGGCAAGCATGACTAGCAAACCTGTGTAGGTTGCTTGTGATCTCCTGGGGGAGTCCCTCATTCAAAGGCACTCAGTGCCTGATCGAGGGACCTGGCAGAAGTGCGGGGGTGGTTGGGGGTGGGGTCACTGAAAGCCACCCCCTGCCCTTGCTGCCAACCCACCTCCACCCTCCTCCCTCGCAACCTCCACCCCACGAAACTCCTCTCACCATTAATTACTTTTGGCTTTAGTCACTCCACTATCCTGGCCCTCCAGTGAGTGCATTTCCCACATCGTAGTGGGGAGGTGGTGGCAGAGTGGTATTGTCACTGGACTAGTATTCCAGAGACCCAGGGTAATGCTCTGGGGGCCTGGGTTCGAATGCCACCATGGCAGGTGGTGAAATTTAAATTCAATTAAAAAAACATGGAATTAAAAGTCTGACAATGACCACAAAGCTGTTGCCGATTGTTGTAAAAACCCATCTGGTTCACTAATGTCCTTTAGGGAAGGAAATCTGCTGTCCTCACCTGGTCTGGCCTACACGTGATTCCAGACCCCACAGCAACGTGATTGACTCTCAAAACGTCCTCTGAACAAGGGCAATAAATGCTGGCCTAGCCAGCGACGCCCACAACCCGTGAATAAATGAAAAAAAGCAGCCACAGCCTCCCTAGGGGACGCTGCTAAACTAAAGAGCTGCTGGCCTCTGATTGGCCGTCGACTCTTGGCAGGCAAGACTTATTTCCCCCTGGGGCTTGATCCCATGGTAGGCCCACCAAAGGCCTGTTAATTGCCTGATTAGCTGATAATTCGGCAGGCTTTCCCCAAAGGAAGCAACACAAGCCTCTCGCCAGCTCTCCAACCAGTAGCCGAGGCTCCCTCCACCCTGGCGCCTCCATAAAATTGTCCCCATGCTGTTTTCCAAAGATCAAAGACCTGGGTCCTCAGTTTTTCATCACATTTATCAATAACTTGGATGAAAGAATGGTGAGCTACATATTCAAATTTGCGGATCAAATTAGGTTAAATTGTATTGGATGGGAGGGGGGAGGTCAGATTAAGTGAGCCAGCAAAACTGTGGCAAATGGAGTTCAGCATGGGAAATTGAGGGCTTGTCCACTTTGGGTTGAAGGAAGAAAAATTGGAATATTTTCTGAATGGAAAATGACTAGGAACTATGCAGTATCAAAGGGATTTCCAAGTACACACATGACTAACAGCTGTTGCATAGGTATAAAAAGTAATCTAAAAAAACAAATGGTATGGGCTTTTATTTGTGAGTCAGTGTACAACTTAATTGTGTATTAGTAGAGCATATAGATGGTAGCCTATTTGTCACACAGGATTCTCACAGACATTTACTGAATCAAAATATTCACTTGGATTTATTTAATGTTGATACAAATATATGCATAGGGACCTGAACAGATGAAACATGTGAGTTGGCTGTTACATTTGAGATTTATTTACTGGTGCATTTATTTTTAGAATCTTGTAAGACAGGCACCATCTTTGTTAAAACATTTTTAATGTTTTCTTTTCTGATTGCCAAAGACTGCAATGTGATGATTCAACTTTGTCAAATTATCTTTGGTTCACTACATAAAAATATGATTGCTTATTTGCCATTGACATCATTACAAAGAAAACTATGGGCTATCCTCCAGCTTTTCTGTCTTCCCCAGCTCCATTTTTCAGCACTCCAAGATGTTTTTGACAGCGTCCGCCTGATGTGTTTCTAAGTTATGGGCACAAAACTGACCCAAAATGTCCATTTTGGTTGTAGTTCCATATTAAGCTGTATAGTTCTTACCACTTAAAGACTTAACTGATGAAAGCATTAACCTTTAATGATGTTGGTGCACAAATCACTAAAAGCTGGTGCAAAGGTATAAAAAGTCATTTAAAAGGCCCAACAATGGAGCGTTGTCCTTTATGTCAAGGGGGTTGCAATACAAATGGGAAGAAATTATGCTTTGGTTGTCCAGTGCCTTGGTCAGACCCCCATATAAATTTGGGCACTGCACCTCAGAAGGGATATATTGGCCTTTGAAGGAATGCAGTGCAGACACAACCTAATGATATCAGAGCTTGAAGTGTTTAGCTACAAGGGCAGGCTGCATATACTTGAATTGTATTTCCTTGAGTGTAGAAGGTTGAGGGTTGATCTAATTGAGGGATTGAAAATGTTAAGGAGATTTGACATGGTAAAAACAGAGAAGTGATTTCCTCTGCTTGGGGAATCCTCAGTAAAGGGTAAAATCTTAAAATTAGAGCCAGGTCTTTCAGGGGTGAAATTAGGATCCTCTTTTTCACAGATAAGTACAAACCTGGAATTCTCTTCCCAAAAAGGCAGTGGGTGCTGGGAAAGTTGGAATTTTCCACACTGAGATTGACTAAGTTTAATTGGGTAATGGCACCAAAGGATACTGATCAAGAGCGAGTAAACAGAATTGAAATGTAAGTCAGTCGTAACCTAATAGAATGGTGGAAAATGCTCAAGGGGCTGAATGGCCTCCTCTCGTTCCTATATTACTATGAACCACACAGAGAGCAGTAAGATCCCAGGCCTCTGCTCAGATAGCTATTCTCAGATAAGTAGGAAAGACTTTTCTGTGTGCCGTGGTACTACGAGTGTAGGAGGGGAAGCCAGGAAAATACAGGGGAGTCCTAGCGGGGGGATTTACTAGGGAGTGGCCTGATAAACAAATCAGCTGCCTATACCGCAGAGGTGGGCAGCTAATTGAGATCAATAAAGCCCCAATTAGGGAAGATATTACCAGCTCACCAGCATTTTAGTGGAGGCAGCCTCCCTGTTGCAGTCCAGAAGCCATCAGAGCTGGAGGCACTAATCCCAAAGAGGGTTTCCCCTCCGATCCAAGGGCCTGCTGGCTTCCCCCCTCTGACTATTGTGTTTAATTTTACCTATTTGATGGACCCTTATGGTCTCCAACCTGCCAGAGCAGCATCAACCTCTCCCAGTAAGGCTGCCGAGTCTCTAGAGCTGCCTGACCTGTGATTGGGTCGCCAGCATCTAAATCCGGAGCTTGGAGGCGGCCAATTAGGAGGCTGCCTCCAACAAAAATTGCTGAGCCGGTCTCGCTACAGGCAAGTTTGGGATCAGGGCCCCCATTTAGTCCCAACGCTGGGGCCCTGAAACCCACAGGAAAATCCTACCTATAATCATCAGGAGAAATTGTTTTCCAGAGCTATGGAGAGAAAATATATGCCTGTGATGCTGCCCTGATACCTAGCCAGTGACCTCTGTTGGAAAATATATGTGAGGATGTAGGTGAAGGACATGGTCAAGCTTGGATGTCGCAATGTGTTCATTGAATGATCCACAATGAATACTATAATCAGATGCATCAATAAAGCACCTCAAATAATTTGCACTGCTTTAGCCTCGTATTTGCACTTCATGTTACAAAGCCTAATTTGCAGTGAATCAAAATGAAAAGGGGTTGTTTTTATAGTAGATAAAATTACATGTTGAGAGTCTTGTCTCATTTCCTTAAACATATTGTGTCATTTGGAATTAGGTTTATTAAAATGCGGTTCATGTTTTGTTTCACAAACACATGGAATAATTTAAGTTGATACATATGAACAATTTTTATTTGTGCAGAACATTGTTGGGCTTTGACCCCTCACAAACAATTAATAAATGTTTACTTTTTTTTTTGTAAAGTTAACGCCCAAGTAACCTTGGAAATCTGCAGAGTCTGGCTTATGTAAGAGTGATTATCCATAAACGTGCTGTGTCCCTTTAAGAGGCTGTTTGGAATCCTCCCCTTATTTTGGGAACAAAGAGCCTTTTCACATAGAGTGAGATTGTTAGCAGTTCAATTGTGTACTAAATCAAACTACAGAATGCCTTTAGGGCTGTATGAGCTGAATGAATGGTCACAAATATCCTTTATAGTAAGCTTATGGCCTGGAAATTGGATTGTGCCCAAATAGGCTTTAGTGTACTCTACACGCGACTGTGCAAAATCATGGGAAATTGGTCCGTGAGCCTCATTTGTTTATTACCAGTGAGCCGCAGGTGTCAGTTGCATCCCCAGAGGCAGCTCACCTGCTACGTGGGTGGAGTTGGCTCAGACTCTGGCTGAGGACAAGCATGTTAATCCAGAAGGGGGAGTGAGAAAATTAGGCGAGGCCAAGTGCAAGGGCGGTAGAAACACACAGTTTAAATGTGAAGCCAACAGCTCCACATTCAAGTCAGTGCAACATTTTGTACTTAGCTTAGGGTGACCAGATTTTCAAAAACCAAAACCAAAGCCCTCCCTGAGGTAATGCGGCCTCACAACACAAACAGATTTCCCTTTGCAGCTCCTCAGGTGCAGCACCTTCTCAATTTTTATCACTGTGCCACCAGAAACAAGTGAAGTGGCCATAAATCAGTGCCTTTTATTCTTTTCCTTAAATATATGAACATACGAACATAAGAATTAGGAAAAGGAGTAGGCCATTCAGCCCCTTGAGCCTGCCCTGGCATTCAGTAAGATCATGGTTGATCTGAGTGTGCCTTAACGCCACTATCCTGCCTACCTTGATACTCTTTGACTCCCTTGTTAGTAAAGAATCTATCAAAGTCAGCCTTAAACATATTCAATAACCCTGCCTCTAACGCTCTCTGGGGAAGAGAGCTCCGCAGACTCAAGACCCTCTGAGAGAAAAAAATTCTCCTCATCTCCATCTTAAACGGAAAACCCCTTATTTCTGAATTGTGTCCCCCTGAGTTCTAATCTCTCTCATAAGGGGAAACGTTCTCTCAGCATCCACCCTGTCAAGTCAGGATTTATATGTTTCAACAAGATAATCTCTTATTCTTCTAAACTCCAATGGATCCAGGCCCAACCTGTCCAAACTTTCCTCATAAGATAACCCCTTCTTCCCGGAAACAGTCGAGTGAACCTTCTCTGACCTTGGGACTTTAACTCTGTCCTGTCCAGGGAAGGTAGCTGTTTCCTCATCATTACTCGGCGGCTATCTGTCATCCAGTAATATACCCTGTATCTGGGTAATGCCCTCACCCTGTGTGGATACATCTTGACTGGTGCTAAAATAAATAAGATATGATGAATCTGGGATAGAAGGTGCTGGTCTGCTCGCCAACTGTTTCTTTCTGTAAACATTCAGCATCTGTGAAGGACACAGTGGGCATTCATGTTGGAGTCATGCTGTCTGACTTGTGAATCAGCAGATGTAACTGAACAATAATTGGATATCAGACTCTCTGCAGCCAATAATCACTGACAGTTCTTCAGACACTCCATCCCATTATCAACCTGAACCTGGCTGTTCTCCAACCTCTCCATCTCCCACAGGCTCCTCAGAATATCTGTCCAAGAAGTTGCACAGCTTCCTCCACATGCCGACTGAGTCAGGTGACACTTACTATTTCTCAACCTGTGGCCATCCTTTGCTTCTGGTTTGTGCTTGTTTCTCCTTTGTCAAAAAACACTAATCTCTAGAAATGCTGCAGCCTAGTTCACAATGGCGCAGAAATTTGTCTTGGTGCAATAGTGAATTGGTCAGCTATTTTCCACTCTGCCTGTTATTCTTTTTCATTAACTTTACGCACGACACCCATTTAAGGCCCAAAAATGGGCTTGAAGGAATTTTCACCCCATCATTTTCCACTGTCCCATTCCTATTCATTGGCCAATGCCCGCCGTGATGTTAAAATTTTCAGAACAAAAGTGCATAAACAAACATGCTTTCAGCGCCCATTCTCTTCTCAAAGTTGTGCTCATTCGACTTCTTTCCTCAGGAAAAGCAGCTTTCCAATTGCAGAACTATAAATTGTTAGAATACAATGATAAACATGGTTGAAAAAGAATCCAAAGGCACAATTGTGAATGGCAATAATGATTCATTGTGTTAAAATGACTGCAAGAATTCAAGTAAAAGAAAAAGAAAGAATGTGGGACTCCTAGAAAATGCGTGACAGCAGGCTGGTATGCGTCAGTAGATTGATAATCTTTTTTTTTCTGGGAACATAGCATGCAAACTGAGAATCTTAGCGTGTGAAGAGAGAAGTGACTGTGGCAGATCTACAAACAGGCCCGCATTGAACGAATCATTGGCAATCTGCTGGTAACATTTAAAGCTGAAGCATCAGGAGCTAAGTTTTCTTATTGTGCTCTGTGTAGATAAATATCAGGTCTGGGCACATATAGTGTATGTTAGCTTTGGATGAGAGGTTCCGAGTTTCCTGAATAGACTGATAAAACCCAGCTGAGAAATTGGCTTTGTTTGTGGAGCAGATTGCTTATTTATAAAAGTAAATCGTGTGCCTCCATTACAAACAATTTTGCATTGGGTGGTAAGTCAATAATTCGTTCGCCATAAGGAGTATAGCAGAGAGATCGGGAGGTGGTGTACAAAATGGCCTATTTCTGTGCTGTAGATAGTATGTAACATACTTAAGACGAGTGCCCATGAGCCAGTTCTCCCGGCTTACACTACCAAATCTGGTTCCCTCTGCCTGGCAGAATAATTGACCGCTTTTCTTCTGGAATGGGTTTGGACTGTGTCTTTTGCCCACTGACCCACCCCTCCTTGACTCCAACCCAGTCTCCTGGATTGTGGATCACAAAAAGTAACGGGTGCACAGAGATATCAGTTGAAGACCCTTGTTGATGAAGAAGATGAGCTATCTACTGTGAGATTAATCATCTGTGGGCCAACCCTGAAAAGACACAGATCAGTTTTTTTTCATTTTAGGAATAGAGATGCAAAGTGGCTCCTTTAATGTGTGCTGACATGGGAGAAGACTGGGATACAACTTTAATCCAGTTTACCTTGGAGTAATGTCAGATTGCACGCTAAGCTTCAAAGATCACAACATCAAAGTAAAGGTGAAGATGGCAGCCAGAAACAATGCCTGGGATTCTGCTGGGCTGATAGGAGTCTCGTCCACCGGTCAGAGAACCATCAGTTCCATTTGGGAGGCCTGATGGAATTAAGTGCCCTTCAGACACTTAAGTAGCCACCATCAGGCCTTCCCCATGATTGAGGCCCCGGGTGGTGGAAGACCTGCCCACCAAGAGCTGCCAGCCAATCAGAGACCTGCAGCTCCTCATGCCACCAGTGCCAGTGGGTATGGTGGCACCTGGTAGCAATGTGCCCATCAGAGGCCCATGATCACCAAGGTCTCAAACCAAAGGGACTGAGGGCGGAATGGGGATAACAGGCTGGGGCATCATAGGCGTTGGGGGCAGGAGGGTCAGAGGCAAGGGCAGGGGCGTGGCTTTCAGCAGATCCCTCTTTCCCAATGCTGGGTCCTTCGATCAGAAACAGAGTGCCTGAGTATGAGGGACACCCACCGCCTCACCCCTCAACCACCCCCCCCCCCCCCACCCCCAACACCCCCACCACAAAGGAGGCCAGTGGCAAACCCAACAGGTTTGCAAGGTGGCCATCAAGATGTTCTAGAAAGCCTAGTGGGCCTCATTTAATCCCTGAGCCACCGCTAAATAGTGGTGGGCGCAGGGATAAATAATGGGTATCAATAGGCCCATTAAGAAGCCTAATTGACATCCCAACGCTGAAGGCTGGGAATCTCGTGTCAGCCTCTTCCACCCTCCAAATTAATTGGGAGAGGTTTCGCCACCACCAGGAGACTGACGCAGGGCATCTTGCAAGGTTAAGTGGGTCCAACCGCCATGTTTCCTGCTGTGATAGGCTGCATTAAATCCAACCCAATATGTTAAGGAAGCTGGCCAACTCTAAATGTGGAACTGACCCAAAAGCATTACGGACAACTGCCCTTGCCCTGTGCCAGTCAGCAGCTGAATATGCCATCCCCGTCTCGGAAAGTTCTCCCCATGCCAAAAAGTTGGACACCATCCTCAACGTAGCTTCCTCAGAGCTATTACAGGCTGCCTGAAACCTATTAACTTGGATAATCTGGACCAGCTTTCTGGTACTTCTCCACCTGCCATTAGGGGACAAGTTACATCAAGAGTAAAACGGACAAAGCAGATCAATGTCCCTAATCACCCTCTCTTCCAGAAAGAGTCAACAGCAAAGAGGCTCAAGTCAAGGGAAAGCCTTCTTAAATACTGTCCGGCCCCTAGACTGTAACCCCGAAGCTGCCGCCTTACTGATTGATCAACACATCTACAGCCACACACAAGTTCTCTAATGATCCAGAGGAACTCCTCCCACCAAGAGCCAGTGATGAAACATCTCCTAGAATGCCCTCTACTGCCAGAGCCATGTAGCCCTGAAGATTTGAAGGTCTTCAACTCTTAAGCCAGAGTTTGTGTGGAACCGTGGTGAGGAGAGGTGTAGCCACATGACAAGAAGAAGAAGAGGGATCATGCCACTGCTCAGAAGCGAAATATGGTGGCACTGCAGCAAATGTCTAGCTGCAGCATGAGGAATAGAAGGAGTTTTAATGAGGCAGGTGAACCCTCAGGATTTAAGAAAAACTGGAACTAAGTCTTGCCACAAGCCTTGACCGTGGATTTTCTTTCACTATCTGGCAACAAATCAGGATACTGGTGACATCAGCAGAGGAAATTGGGTGGGATGCAGTGTGCCCCTTTTTCCATGACATATAAACAATGCTGGAGCGGCAGGGTCTGGCTGGATCCTTGAACCATTTCCTCCCTATCTGCTCTCTACTGTCAATCCTGAGACCATTTGGTGTAGCGCAGCATTCCCATTGTTTGGAAGAAGTTGAGGTTTCCTAGTGCAGATGGAAGACCTATGACATTTTCTGGAGTGGAGTTTGAACATGGGATTTTTTGACTCAGAAACAAGGTTGCTCTCCACAAAGCCACAGCTGACAGTTGCAATAAAGCCGTTTTCAAGACCTAAGGAGTGTCATGCTCGGCCCCGACATAATTTTGGGTCTTGAGGTGGCCCAGGTGCGCGGTGGTCTTCCGTCTGAACGTTCCCCTGTTCGGACGGAATTCCACATTGGCCCCAAGCCCCGAACCCTCCCTCGGGTGCCGGTGCCCCGCAATATGAGCCGCCTCGGGGAAATGTCCTCCGTGTCCTTTAGCACGGCATAGAGGGGTTTCCTGTACGGGCTGCTGCTGCACACCTTTCACTTCCTTGCCCTCACCCGCCACCCGGACATGCCCTGGCGCGCCTTGTTGCCGTCCGGCGGCGGAGGTCCCCGTTGGGAGGCCCTCTACGGAGGTGTCCTCCCGCTTTCCATCGGGGACCTGGGGTGGAGGGTGTTGCATGCAGCAGTCCCCTATAATCGCAGAATGTGTAGGTTCACGGACTCCCGGGATACCTGACCTTTTTGTGGTCTTGTGGAGTCGGTGGACCACGTTTATGTAGGGTGTGGTAGGCTGCACTCCCTTTTCAGTTATTTAAAAAACCTTTTATTTCTGTTTTGTTTGCACTTCAGTCCCACGCTCCTGATTTACGGACACCCGGTGTGGAGGGGGGCCAGGAAGGAGGAGGATCTCCTCGTGAACCTGCTCCTGGGCCTGGCCAAGTTGGCCATTAACAGGTCCAGGCAGCGGGCGATTGAGGGGGTCGTCCCGCCCGACTGCTTGCCCCTCTTCTGCGGCTACGTTCGCGGCCGAGTGTCCCTGGAGAGGGAGCACGCGGTGTCTGCCGGCACCATCGAGGCCTTCCGTGCCCGGTGGGCACCAGGGGGGCTGGGGTGCTTTATCGACCCTCTTAACCACATTTTGATTTGATGTTTGTAAGTTTTCTTTAAACTTAGTCTTTGGTTTTACAGCTGACCTAACTTAGGGGCTGTGTTTACTTTATCCCTTATTTTGTTAATTTAGTTTAATTGTTTGACTCTGAAAGAGTTACATCCTCTTTACTTTCCTAACCCTGCCACTACGTCTCAATGCTCCCCAAACATCCACAGCAGAGATGAAGGCAGCCTGCTGACAGCTACACCCTGTCTGTGGTGACCTTGACAGGTGTCCTCTGGAGGGCTGAGACCTGGAGGGCCCCAGCCTGCTTTCGGGGTCCTGCTGTGTGGCAGTGGCGCCCTCCTCGGCCTGTGGAGCTGGAGCTGCTGGGGTCACCAGAAGACGGGGTTCGGATGGGCCAGACACTCCTGGAGTCACCTGGGTGGATAGTCCCGGGGGGTACGCCTGCTGGTCCTCCTACCTATATGTATCCAAGGGCCCCTGGCTGACTCCTTGAGGAGAAAGTGTTACTGGAGTGAGATCGGGCTGCCCCACATCTCTCTCGCGTGCACTCTGCTGGAGGCCATCCAGAGCATCAGTGATGGAGTTGAGCCCACACAGCAGTGCAGGAGCAACATCCTGGGCCAAGGTCTCCATGGTGGCTGCCACCTACCAGTGTTGACCTCGGTGCGTTGGCATGCCGGCACTATCACCTCAGCCTGAAGGCGGACGGACTCCTCCATTGTGCCTTGCAATCTGAGGAGCGCAGCAGACATCCCTTCCTGATGTTCCCGAGCTTGACTTTGCAGCTCCAGCAACTGTGTCGTGACCAAGCCCAGAGGTTCGTCATTTGACTCGGACTCGGCAACATTCTGGCCTCCAGCAGTTCTCTGAGCTCTGAGCGCCGGACACCTGGGAAGTCCCTGCTGCCACCTGTTGTGGATCAGACAGTGTGATGTGTTCACCAGATTGTGAGATTTAGAGGCTACTCTAAAGTTAAGTCCCAACGAGGTGTGTGTCTCTGCGCTGGTGGAAGGTGTGGGTGAGCGCTGTGACAGGACTTCAAGGAGGGTGCCTTCAGATTCCTCTTCAGAGGCTTCTTTGGGGCTTGATTGGAGGCCCTAGGTCATGAACTCCATCGGCCGTTTGGCAGATGTGCCTGCGAAAACATGGAGAGATAATTAGTGCATGGCAGTGGCCTGTGAAACAGGACACATCACTCACAGCATGTTTGTCTGATGGATGTTGCACTACTGAATCCTCATTTCGTAGAGCACCACTAACCTCATCAGCACAGGAATGGTCCAGATCCTCGCCGGCCAGCTGGATGGCTCTGTTTCCAAAGTCCGTGAGGACCTTGATTTCAGACACTCCTCCACTGGTCTGCAAACTCTTCTTGTTGTTGTGTACCAACATGTCCTGCATGAATAAGGATGGAGAGAGTGTAAGCAGGACGCCAGATGATAAGTATGCCTAGCATGTGTGTGTGGTGAGTGGTCCCATGGATGGAATGAAGGTGTGTGAGAGAGAGTGAATGGTGATGTCCCTTGCACTGGCAGTGAGTGAGGGGCCTGTGGATGTGTGATGGGTTTGTGAGTGTGTGAGTTGAGGGTGATGAGCAGAGTGAATTACCCTGGCGGAATGGAGGAGATCATTCATCCTTTTGTGGCACAGGGTGGCTCTCCTCTTTTGCAGGGCGTTGACACTGACCACTGTTGCCACCGCCTCCCAAGCTGGATTGGTGATGTTGCTGCCCCTCCTGCAGCCAGAACCGGGGTGGAGGACATCACGGTGAACCCCCTCTACGTCCAGAAGATACTTGAGGGACATGTCATTGAACCTGGGGGCTGCAGTCTTTCTGTCGGATCTGTTGTTCAGACATCAAAATTGGATTACGTTAAATTGCTTTCTGCTGACTCGATGTCTCCGTTTGTCGGACAAAATCACATTTATGGGGTAATATTTCTGCAGAATTTTCCCAACTTTCTGCCATCGCTTCAACAGTAGCTTGGTGGAAATCCTCTCATTTACACCAGTTCTCCAGGTTTTCGGCCAAAGTTATGACAGGAGATCAGAAGAACCCACCTGAAAGTTTCAGGCACAGCTGTCTAGCAAAGGGACTGAGATAATTTACCATGTATCAGTCACCGCACTGTGAAAGTTGGCTGCTACAGTCAGTGGCTCTGCACCTGCCATTAATTAAATTTGGGAGGAATTCTTTACACTTGCTGATAATACTGTGATGAAAATGTACCTTCTAACAAGAAGGAAAACATTAAAATGATTCAATTTTGCCTCCTATATTCTTCAAAAATGACACAGGCATTGCTGTGATGCTTAAAAATCATCCTGGTTCCTTTATGTGCGCAAAAATGGCTTTTATTACTACAATTTTATACAGCAGGCAATAGAACTTTAGTGTCAGTAGATTTGAAATGTATTATAGGTATGGAATTATGCAAAATAACACAACTTAAAACCACTGACAGTTACCATCAAACTGTTCAGTTCTAAATTCAACATATAGCCAGATAGTTATACGAACATATGAACAAGGAGTAGGAATAGACCATTTGGCACCTCGAACCTGCTCTGCCATTTAATAAGATCATGGCTGATCTGATTGTAACCTCAAATCTGCAGACCGCCTACCCCCGATAACCTATCACCCCCTTGCTTACCAAGAATCTATCCACCTCTGCCTTGAAAATACTCAAAGGCTCTGCTTCCGCCACCTTTTCAGGAAGAGCGTTCCAAAGACTCATAGCCCTCTGAGAGAAACAATTTCACCTCATCTCCATTTTAAATGGGCGACCCCTTATTTTTAAACAGTGACCCCTGGTTCTCGATTCTCCTACAAGAGGAAACATCCTCTCCACATCCACCCTGTCAGGACCTCTCAGGATCTTATATGTTTCAATCAAGTCACCTCTTACTCTTCTAAATTCCAGCAGGTATAAGCCTAGCCTGTCCAACCTTTCCTCATAAGACAACCCGCCTATTCCAGGTATTAGCCTGTGTCATGAAGATATTAATGTATATGATGTAATTGGGAATTATTTTAGATTGGACTTGTAGTAGGGTCTGTGTTTGTGGGTGTGAGTGTGTGGGTCTTAATTGGATTAAAGACAGCTAGTCTGGGTGGTTTGATGTATAGTAATTTTTAGATGTAAGCAGTAAGGTAGAGGGTACATTTGCATTTTGTTGAGTAAATCATTCAAAGACTGGGGGTGAAATCTTGCATCTAGCTAGGAGGCACCAAGCAATATGTTTATGTTATTAATAAAATTGGTACTATGAAAGGGGTGTAATTGTTAGAAGAGGTGAAGTTCAAAGGGCCTGGTGATACAATGAGAATTTGCATTCAAAGGGAAGGCTATGTATATACAGGAAAAGAGTTTTGTGAGTAAGTCAGAGGCATGTAAAATCTAAGCCTGTAAGCCTACCACTGTGTCTGCAAAGGAACAAATTGAAAGGGACCTCATTTTGAATTTGTAAGATAAAATGTGCTTTGCCTGGTGTCTGTTTAAGTCTATGGGTTATTGTTGCCTTGGGGAAAATTACCTGGGAGTGATTAATTTGGGGATTTGTTTAAAAGTTATTATGGTAGTAATTTGTAGGCACATGTATGTGTTTAAATTTGCGGTTAAATGAATAAGTGTTTAATTTAATTTATTTAAAAACCTCTTGAGAATTGGTGGTTTTTATACCTGAATTCAGAGATGCATCTCAAACATACCAGTTGAAAATATAGGTTATGATAGTTGTTTAAAGTTGCCCTCTGGGATTTTAAGTAACTCAGCCTTTACCAACTGATGTGTCATTGCAGCCTGGTAAAGCTTCCCTGAAGTTAATCTACCTGTATCCGTGTCTTGTTGTACTTGTTTTGAGGGAGGAGTTCTATGGGGCTATTCCTTCTAATATAATTTATGTCTCATTAACTCCAACTTGCCCTTTTAAAGGAAAAGTAACATGAATTGTAATGTACTCTGTGCCATAATGGTGATTAATCCTGGGCATGTGAGACTTGTGTCTGCCTGTTATTTAACCTCGTTCCACTTTTAGGGGCATTTGCATATTTCATGTGGGTTTATGGAACAACTGGGGCACTTGATGACAATGGAAGCTCACTGTGGCACCTTCCTGCAGCCGAGGTCGGCCAGTAGTGCCACTCCTAAAAATTAAAGAAGTACCTGGTTTTTCCAAAACGGCAGTTTTCTTACAGTAATCGATTAGTGTCCCAACAACTGTGTTGAGGAATCAGCCTTTTCAACTTTAAATGCATATTGTGTATCCGCTCTTAAGTGCAGCTTAAAGAAAAAGTCCAGGATATGGCTATTGCTAGGAGAAGCAACAGGCAGAATCGTCCCAGGTTTGCACTAAGTCCGGTAGCAGGTAGGGGAAAAAAGAACGTTTTACCCGTTGGATGCAATGGCGGGTTTTTGTGCCGTGTCATCCCAATCCCGCCTCATTAATCATCGCAATCCAGGGAAACATGCCATTTCGCTGGCAGACAGCCTCCGAATCACCGTCACCTCGTGGCTTCCCCACGCCGGGCGCCATATTTAAAGTGCAGCCGCACGCACAACTCTCAGTGCTTCCAGCCCAGGACTGCTGCACAGAAGACATGGCCCAAAAGGGCAAGAAGACTGCAGCCCCTGATTCATTGACACACCCCTGGGGCGCTTTCTGAATTCCCTGGAGGCCCACCATGATGTCCTCTATCCTCGTTCTGGCCGCAGGAGGCCCGCCAGTGCCACCTCTCCAGCTTGGGAGACGGTGGCAGAGGTGGTCAGTGCCAACACTGCATGGAAGAGGTATGTCATCCAGTGCAGAAAGAGGTCGAGTGATCTCATTCATGGATAAGGCAGCCATCTCAGCACTCTAAACTCACACACTCACAAGCCCATCACAGATTCACTGGCATCTCACTCACTGCCAGGTCAAAGGACATCACCACCCATTCTCACGTACATACTCTCCCATGCCCATCTGGCCTCTGGAGACTGCCTCTTCAGCCCTCACCCTCTTGAGGCCACTTGCACAGAACAACATGTGTCCCCATACACACCCTGAGATAACGCCTTCCCCAGTAATGCCCTCGCCCTGCAGCCTCTTTCCTTGCCTGAGGCCACTTCTTCCCATATCCCCAAGCAAGCCCTCGCACCCATTAAAAAGTCAACCCTGCCTTATGGCTGGTCTCATAAGTATAGACCTGCCCTTAAGCCCCGCTAAAAGTGATGTGGTGCTGTCTGTGAAGACTGGCGCTGATGACCGCAAGTTCTGCCCGAAGCAAGGTAGGTAAACAAGCCTTAAAGTCCCGCGTGTCATGCAACTCACCAGGTGCATGTCGCTTATGTTCAGTAGTCAAACACGTTGGCGTACAATCACGTGTTTTTTTGCATAATTCCACACCTATAATAAATTTCACCCCAGATGATCCAGCGTGGGGGAGGTGATTCCGGAGATCGGGGCTTATAATGAGATGCAGATGTATTAATATGAAGTCCCTGATAACCAGCGGTGGGAAAGACAGCCCACCATTGACGGGCGGAGCAGAAGATCGCAACCTGGGTTCACGGCACCGTGAAACCGCTTTTTGGCCTCCCTGCCATATTGTCCGCTTGCACCTACCATGACGCCTGACGCCAACGGACATGAAAAATTCCACCCAACATTTATTGCCCATCCCTCACTGCACCCAAAATGGCGGTGGAGGGCCTTCTTCATGAACCGCTGGAGTCCGTGTCGTGAAGGTGCTCCCTCATTGCAGTGAGGTGGGAATTCCAGGAGTTTGACCTCGCAACATCAATCCTGAGAGGCGGGAAAGTGGATGAGGACTTGACAGAACCTGACCAGATTGAGGCATTTTCACAATACTTTGTCAGGGCAAGATTAACCCTGTGGACCATATCGGAAAATTTCAATTATTATCTAACGTATTACAAGGCTCCAGAAATTATGTAATAAAAACAGAAAGTCCTGGGAAAAAAACTCAGCAGGTCTGGCAGCATCTGTGGAGAGAGAAACAGAGTTAACATTTCAAG
The DNA here is from genome assembly GCF_964194155.1 of Cetorhinus maximus. NCBI lineage: Eukaryota > Metazoa > Chordata > Chondrichthyes > Lamniformes > Cetorhinidae > Cetorhinus > Cetorhinus maximus. Next base: position 29,483 of record NW_027597471.1, on the reverse strand, counting down.
TCCAATATGACTCTGTTTCTCTCTCCACAGATGCAGCCAGGCCTGCTGAGTTTCCCAGCATTTTCTATTTTTATTTCAGATTTCCAGCATCCGCAGTATTTTGCTTTTATTCCAGAAATTATGTGATTCTAATCATTTTTTTTAAATTCGGGACCTATTCACATTGGTTTCTTGCAGATTCAATTTTAAATTTTGGTTCTTGAGCTGAGAGTTCACGCCCCACAAACTCAGAACAAAGTCATCAAGCCTTATGCTTATGAATTCAAATGCAAATTTGCAGCTGTAGTGTAAACAGGGCTTTTGAGTTTGAATAGTATGTGTAGTCTCTTTCACTTTAGCAACAGCATCATCAGATAGCATCAAATGACACACATAAATCAAAGGGACTGAATGGAAGGTAGCCAACTTTAGAAGAATGAGCTAATCCACATAGGTGGTCTCCATTGTCCAACCATGTAAGAGACAGAATGTAAAACATGGCTGCATCCAAAAAAACAGCTTGACATTTTTCAAAAGCCATTAAGTTTTAATGTGATTGCTGGACTTCATCAGCCCATCTCTACCGGTTGACTGGCTGGGTGGGTATAAGGCACCGCATGTTATAACATGCTTTAGTGAGGAGCTCTGTGATGGAAGACTATTTTACCATGGAGGCAATCGATTAGCTGTACGAGCTATTGCGTGATGACCTATGGCGAAAGTCATTGCCACCTAAAGCTCTGAGTCTTCTTGTAAAATTGACAACAGAAATAATTATTATGCTACAGGTTTGTTTCAAACAGCCATGGGGATCAATTTCATCCAGAGTGCCATGTGGGCATGCAACCCAGTTTGGCGTGATAGCAAAACATCAGTGTGATAAGTCATCCTGTTTTATCCCTTAAGTGCAGTGAGCAATAGATGGCACCGCTTAGTATTGAGAACCGCTACGCTTAATCCCTTTTAATTTTCTTAACTGAAGCGGGTACTGCTCACTGAATGTCCAGACTGTAATCAGGTGTGATCCTCTACAGCTGTTCTCGCAGCTTTTAAAGGTGCCATCTAAAAGGTTAGAAGGATGAGAAAACAAAAGGGCTGCATTTAATGAACCTATCACCTGTAACCCCAGGACATCCTAAAATGCTTCTCAGCCAACGAAATGCTTTCAAACTTCTGTTGTTATATGGGAAATGAGGCAGCCAATTTTCATATAGCAGGGTTACACCCACGGCAATTAGATGAATGACTAGTTTATCTGTTGTGGTCGTTTTGGTTGAAGGGTAAATTTGGAATATAGAAACAAATAGGAGTTAGGAGCAGGAGTTGGCCATCTGGCCCTTTGGGCCTGCTCTGCCATTCGATAAGATCATGGCAGAGCTGATAGTGGCCTCAACTCCATTTCCCCATCTGCCTGCCATAAATTTGATTCCCATGTCTACCAAAAGTCTATCTAACTCAGCCTTGAATGAATTCAATGACCCAGCCTCCACTGCTTTTTGGGGAAGAGAATTCCACGGACTAACAACCCTCTAAGAGGAAAAAAATTCTCGTCTCTGTCTTAAATGGGAGGCTTCTTATTTTTAAACTGTGTTCTCTAACTCTAGTCTCCCGCATAAGAGGGAACATTATCCCGGTATGGGGTGGAGTGCAGCGGTACAGGTATTCGGTATAACGCTAATTTCTCCTGGCACCCTTGCCTTGGGGCATCCTACCTGAAGAAAACTGAGGCTAAAATCCTTACCACAACCCTCTTACCTCATTCATATTGCTGCTTTCTGATTGTGCCTACTCCAGCAGCAGGCATCTTCAACTCCCCTGAGGAATCCCCAGAAAAATCACATGGCAACATGCAGTGGACAGAGATCCCAGGTCACAGGTCAACACCTGCTATCTCACCTTTTAACCTGAGAACCAAGTGCTCACTGATTACAAAGTAGGGGGATAATGGGGCCTAGATTTACCTGCCAGTGCAGCCAAAGGGAAAGTTGGTAGTGAGTCTGTCAACAGAATCCACACCAGTTGGTGGAGTCAAAGCTATGAGACAGAGCCTTTCCTTGCTGAGAGAGTATTGATTTTGTCAGTGTCAACACTCCTTACCTCCACCCAGTGTCCCAGCTATCCCCCATTTATATGTGTTCAAATGCCCATCACCTGTTTTCCCCTAACAATGTAATTAACATTAACCAACCTTAACAATGTAATTGATAAGACATTGACAAGGCTATGAATGGGCTGAAGAGTTGTGTGTTTGAGTTCTAACACATATTTACTAAAATAAGTTAATTTAGCTGATGCCATGCAATTTTTTTTAAAATACAGAAATTGAGGTGACATAAGGTACTTAATTATTAAAAGAAAGCAATACTAGTGAATAACCTATGGCATAATGTGCACATAAAATATTTATTTTCCAAAAATATACTTTATTTATAAAATTTATAAGAGTATATTCCAAAACATTTCAAACTGAATTTTACAGAAAGTGCGATAGAATTCAACTTTTCTCCACACAGCATGTTCCACCCTGAGGCACCTCATTACAATTGCAATACTCTTGACACATACATTTCATGTCAAGCCAACAGCCAAGGGCTCTACACAGCTTCCAGGCCCCAGTGTACTGTGGCTGAAAGGCCTTAGACGCCCCTTGTGCCTCTGCGGTGGCTGTCCCAAGCTTTAATGCCTGGATTCACACAGTGACACTGATGGGCACACTTAATGTCCCTCCTTTTATTCATGGTGGTTTGTAAATGAGCCCTTTAGCTAAATGATTTTTCTAGCTTGACTAACAACTAAAACAACCTATGTTTGTATGGCACCTTTAACATAGAAAACATCCCAAGTTATTTTATGGAGAGGAGAGGTCTTGTGGCACAGTGGGTAACACCCCTATCTCTGGGCCAGAAGCTGTGGGTTCAAGTCCCACTTCACAGCCTTAATGGTCATAGAAGGTACATGCATATGGTGGCCAAACAGATTGATTATCAGCCTGTAAATTCTTCCAATATGCCTGATGGCAGGCGGTAAGAGTGGGAGAGTTTCCCGGTCAGCCATACTGCAGAAGGCAATGGCTAACCACTGCAGTACTTTGCCAAGCATAATCATGGACCAATCCAATGGAAGGCCATGGTCCCCAATGCCCTCTGAGAGCATGGTACCCGAAGGAGGAGAATATTAAGGCGGAAAAATTTTCAAACCTTTAAACCTTCACCTGCAATAAAATTATTTCAGATAATCTGACCAGTCACAGTCAAAAATGCTTCCTTTTGAGCTTCAGATGTGTTGTAGATTCTGTAACAATACAGTTCACTATGTATCTATATAAATCAGGCTTTTCCAACAGGCAGTCTGCAGGCCACATGCTGCCCCCAAAGGTATTCTATGGTGTCCCAGAGCCAACTTTCAAACTGCCAGTCAAACAGGTAAGTTGGAGTAGAGGATTCTGCAAGCAGCTGCTCCTCCAATCATAGGCCAGCCCTCTCCCAAGCTTGCTGCTGATTGGCTCACTATTTAGCCTATCAGCAGCAAATATGGGAGTGAAGCAGTCTGTGATTGAAGGAGCAGTGAACACCAGCAGAAAAGGTATTCTTTTGAGAGCTGGGGTCCGGGTAGGGGGACAGCAGGTTGCCGGGGCCTGGTGGTGGGAGAGGCTGGTTGCGAGGCCCAAGAGTCAGAGACTGAGGAGTCCCAGGTCGGAGGAGGGGAGGGGGGGGGGGGGGGGTTGGTGTGGGGAAGAGGCTGACTGGTGTGTGTGGAAGTGAGGGAGTAAGTGTGTGTGTGGGACAGAGTGGGAGTGTGTGTATGGGAGAGAGTGAGCGAGTGAGTGTCTGCATTACTCCCAGTCTCAGGTTTCCCACTCACTCTCACAACCACACACCAACACACACACACACCTACTCACAGTGGGCCAGGGTGAGTGAGTGAGCATCCTGAGACTGGGAGTGAGTCTGACACACACACACTCTGGTCATTTTTATTAATTATTCTTTTTATAAAGTAATTTATTGCTAGAACATTGCGCTATTTTTGCTCAGCAATTGTTTATTAATACCTCAATCATGCAAGCGTGATCGGCGGAATCAGAAGCGGATGTGAAATCCATACCTGCCCGCGGTCACCTCCTGAAGTCAATTTTATACTGGTCGGCCAATTAACTGATGGTCAGTGTGAAACACGCACTGAGAAAGGCTCAGCGCTGCCAGCGGGGGCTGGAGGATGGCAGGTGCCGGGAACAGGGAGGGTGCGAGCACGAGGGATTTAAATGCAGGTCCCTGAAGGCTAGAAGTCTGCGCTCAGAGCCTTAGGGAGCCGGCATTGGATTTGAAAATTTTTGGTGATGGTTCCTGATTTGGAGTGCTGCTCCTGTGTCTGGGATGGCATTGTTGCCAGGTGCCCATGCCAGGCATGATGGAATGCCCAGACCCAGTCTGCCTCCCGTTTTTCGGATGAGTGCGTTAGGCTCTTGCTGGAGGCAGTAAGTGATCGCCGTGACATCCTGCTGCCAAAGGACGGCAAGAGGAGGCCACCTCACGTGACCAAGGAGGCCTGGACAGGAGGTGGCAGGCCTGGTGAGTGGTCATGACGTAGTTTGCAGAGCCTTAATCCAGCGTTGGGAAGTGTTCAATGACCTTCAGCGCTCTGCCAGGGTCAGTACTGATTCCAGTTGGAACCTTGGGTAGATGTCTTTGTAGGTGGCAGCACATGTTGGTGCTCAGGGGAGTGAAATTCAGAGCGCAATGTGGCACATAATCATGTGCCTTGATAGACCATTGTTGGCATGTATGTCAGGGTGATGTGCGGCAATGTGATGGGTAACTGTTCCTGCCTCTTTGGGGGTTGGAGGGAGGCTTCAATGTGCCAGCATGTTGAAAGGGACTAATGAAAGCACTTTTCCCCTTATAGGAGAAGAGAAGTCACAATGTGGGGGAGTAAGGACGCACGGGCAGGGGGATCCCAAACTTTCTTATCCTCAGTCATGCAGAGCAGCAGGCATTGGAAATGTCCTGTGAAGGTGAAGCTAGGTCCACAGGTCACAGAGAGGCAAGGGTGTCAGGTGAGGATAAGACCCCAATGGAAAGGGAAGAGACTGGTGTAATGTGTGAGAGATGTAGGGCTGTGGTTGTGAGACTGGCATTTGAAATGCAATTATTCCAGTTGCTCATCCATTCGAAGTATTTGCTCAGCCAGGTGTCCATTCTGAGTAGAAACCAGAATGCGTGCACTCTGACTTCGTTCAATGCTGAAATGTTTGCTTCCTCTCTCAGGCGGCTTATCATCATCACCCCAGAAGGACCCTGAGGATGACCTCCAAGGATGAATGGCTGCCAGGTGCACCCGCATCACATCTTCCCTCTGCAACACGCCCCATTTCAGAAACAAGCATCTCAGTGAGCATAAGTATTTTGGTGCAGATGGTAATGTGCAGTGGTGAATGCATGTCACACTTGGCTGATTTGATGGGGAAGGCAGAGAGTCCCCAGGGCGCTGGCAGTTGGTGGATTGCTGGAGGCCAGGACGATGCTAAGCCCGACGCAGATGATGAGCCTCTGGAGCAGTCTATCAGGCGGCCGATGCTGGATATCCAGCACAATGCGCAGGAAGATCTGGCGGAGATCCCTGAGGGTTTGGATGCCATGGTCTCCATGTCGGAGAAGTCCATGCGAAGTGTGAGCACTGTATTGGCCCAAAGCTCAGAACACACAGCTCCCTCCATAAAGACAGTGGCAACTCTCATGGAGAGGCAGCTCCAGGGACTCAATCAGGGGTTTCTGGGGTTATATTCAGGCCTGCAAGCCCACACACTGGCAGTGGCCTCAGCAGGTTACTGCCAATGTGAGAGATGGATGAGGGACCTAGTAACTCTGCTAGCTGCCCATCCATCTGAAGGTTCAAACCAATCATGATGGCAACGAGCTGAAGCTTGCATCTGCGGGCACCTCTCAGGGTGCTCTGGATAATGGCAGCAGCTCCTTCACCCCTCTGCCAGTGATGGTTGCATCCGAGAAGACCACGATGACTGAAGAGTGCCCAGCCAGTGCTGGACTCTCCTGCCCAAGCGGCTCCAGTGACCAGAGGAGAGCCGCCAAGGTCACCAAGGCTGACGGGGCATCAGAGTCAGTGGGCTGCCTCCAATCCAGCTGCCAGTGAGGGGGGAGAACCAAGACGTAGCACTCGCAAACAGAAGTTTAAGTCACAATGGTCACATAAGAGGTTGTCATGGGTGATTTATGTTTGCTTGGCACGTGTGTACTAGTCCAGTTGTATATTTGCCTTCATTATAAAATGTTACATTATGTGCAATGGCCTTAGTGTGCTTCATGCAATTGATAGGGAAGAGGCGTGGGAGTCATGTGTGACACAGAAGGAGGGCAGCAAAGTATATTTCAGAGGTCAGGAGTTGACTTAAGGGTGACAAAAGTGTCTCATCAGGTACGATCAACAAGGTGACGGTATCTGTCCCTTGCCATCACTTTGATTCCTTGCTTTGGATTTCTAGCTGCGAGTTCTCTGAATCCAAGGCCTCCCTGGTCTCCCTGCCTCCCATAAGGGTTCTCACATCAGGTTTCTGCTCCTCACTCTGGGGCTCCACCGGCTCCTCCTCAGGCTCAGCACTTCACTCGTCCTCTGTGGCCTGTGGAGCAGGATCGCTGTCTTCATCCTCCAATGGGGTCCCCCCTTGACAGAGCCAGACTGCGCAGTGTGCAGCAGATGACAACAATAAGTGAAACATGCTCTAGAGAACATTGAAATGAACCCCCTGAGCAGCCCAGGCAGCAGAACCTCATTTTGAGTAGCCCAATGATCCTCTCAGTTACTGCCCTTATGGAGGCATGACTGCGATTATAGCTCTCCTCAGCTGCAGTCCTTCGGTGTCATCAGCCTCCTTTTTAGTGGATAGTCTTTGTCTCCTGGGAGCCAACCATCCAAGCGAGTTGGAACATCAAACAGCATTGGCACCTGTGAGTGACGGAGTATGTAGGCCTCATGACAGCTACCTAGACACCAGGTACAAATCCACACAATCTGGATGTTAAAGGAGTGGAAGCCCTTTCTATTGACAAAGGCACCCAGCTCCCCAGCTGGAGCCTTCATGGGCACGTGCGTGCAGTCAATGGCTCCCTGGATGTAGGGCAATCCTGCAATTGCAACAAAGCCTCTGGCTCACTCAGCCTGGCTGGCCGCGTCAGTTCAGAAGTGAATCAAAGTATTGACCCTTCGGATCAGAGCATCAGTGGCCAGCTTGATGCAGCTGTGGGCAACTGATTGGGATACACCACATAGATCTCCCACTGACCCCTGGAAAAAACCTGAGGCACAAAGGTTCAGAGCTAGAATCGCCTTAAGAGCCACTGGCATAGGGTGGCCACACACACAGTTGGAGGCAATCTCTGGACCAATCATCTCACATATGGAGGTGACAGTCTCCCTAGCGAGGCAGAGCCTTCTTCAGCACTGAACCTCCAGAACCTGGAGCGCTGCCTGTACACTCTGCCTGCTGGATAATGGCTCCTTCTCCTGACCCACGAGCACCACGAATGGCTTGGCTGTACCGGAGGGGAAGAAGGAGAGAGAAAGAGCAATAGTGATTGGGTATTCATTAATTAGAGGAACAGACAGGCGTTTCCGCGGCTGTAGACATGACCCCATGATGGTATGTTGTCTCCCTGGTGCCAGGGTCAAGGATGTCACAGAGAGGCTGCAGGAATTCGCCTGGGGGAGGGTGAACAGCCAGAGGTTGTGGTCCACTTAGGTACCAATGACTTAGGTGGGAAGGGGGATGAGGTCCTGCAATCAGAATTTAGGGAGCTGAGTAGAAAATTAGCAACTAGGACCTCAAAAGTAGTAATCTCTGGATTACTCCCAGTGTCATTTGCAAGTGAGTATAGAAATAGTAAGATAAGGCAAGTGAATGGGTGGCTGGAAAGATGGTACAGGAGGGTGGGCTTTAGATTCCTGGGGCACTGGAACTGTCTCTGGGGGAGATGGCACCTGTACAAGCTGGATGGGTTGCACTTGAACAGAGCTGGGACTAAGTTCCTTGCGAGGCATTTTGCTAGTGTTGTTGGGGGGGGTCTTCAAATTAACTTGGCTGTGGTATGTGAGCCAGGAGAGAATATCAGAGAGTAATACCAAGGGGTGCAAAATACTGGGAGAGACAGATAGCACTAGAATAGAGATTAGTAAGTTAATAGGTGGAGTCAGAGTAAGGGAGAACGTAATAAAGTCTGAATCAGAGTTATACTGCATGTACGTGAATGCACGGACTATAGTAAATGAGATTGGAGAGTTACAGGTGCAGATTGCCATGTGGAATTACGATGCTGTGCCAATGACAGGAATCTGGCTCAAGGAAGGGCATGACTGGGTGTTAAATATTCCTGGGTACAAGGTGTTTAGGAAAGATAGGGCAGGGAGAAAAGGAGGAAGGGTGGCTGTATTGGTTAAGAAGAGCACGGCAGTACTGGAGAAGGAAGATGTCCCAGAGAGTTAAAGGACAGAATCTATTTGGCTAGAGCTAAGGAACAAAAAGGGTGTAATTACGTTGCTCGGTGTAGTCTAAAGACCACCAACTAGTGCGAAGGATGTAGAGGAACAAATCTGCAGGGAAATTACAGAGAAGCGCAAACATTATAGAATAGTTATAATGGGGGACTTTAATTACCCGAATGTAGACGGGGACATTGGTAGAGTAAAGGACCGAGAGGGGCAAGAGTTCCTAGAGTGTGTTCAGGAGAATTTTCTACAGCAGTATGTGTCCGGTCCAAAAAGAAAGGAGGCTCTACTAGAACTGGAAATGAGGTGGGCCAAGTAGATCAAGGCCAGAATCTTTGGGTCAGCGAGTGGGGGCGGGGCCTGCTCACCATCGAGTAAAACGATGTGCAGTGATGTCAGGCGTGCATCCCGACGTCACCGCGCGTCATCCAGATCTTCAGTTCGGCAGGCACACACCAGAGTCAGCTGCGCGCCCACCGAACTGTCAAAGGCCAAATTTGGCCATTTAAATATCAATTCAACTAATTAACCAAGCTGCCCATCCAACCTTAAGGTTGGCGGGCAGGCAAAGAGCCCAGGCGGCCTTCGCATTTATCATGAAACCTCATTCATGGGCAGGATGAGGTTTCATGAAGTGTTTATAAATTGAATGAAAGTTTTTATTAAAGTTCATTGACATGTCCCAGCTGATGTGACACTGTCACGTGAGGGGACATGCCTTAAAATGTTTTTTTTTTCTTTATTAAAATTTTAAAAAATCAAACTGATCTCCCTGAGGCAGCTCTGTGCCTCAGGGAGATTTCTGCGCTCTTTTGCACGCATGTGCAAAAGAGCGCAGACCCCGACTCAGCCTACACCCCCCCGCCCACACAGGGAGCGCTCAGCCTTAATTGGCCCGCGCAAGTAAAATGGCGGCACCCCCGTCGGTGCCCCCTCCCGTCCAACACCCCCCGACAGGGAGAAAATTCTCCCCCAAGTGTCAGTGGGGGAACATTTAAGAGACAGTGATCATTGTATCATAAGGTTTAGGATGACGGTAGAAAAGGACAATGTGCAATCCAGAGTAAGAACTTGGGGGAGAACTGACTTCAATGGAGCAAGAACGGAGCTGGGCTGGATAGACTGGAAGCAAAGGGTGTCGGGAAAAACTGTAGCTGATCAGTTGCCTACCTTCAAAGAAAAACTGGTTCAGGTACAGTCAAAGGTATATTCCATTGAAAGGGGAAGGTAAGACAAACAAATCCAGAGCTCCCTGGATGAAAAAGGAGATAGAGATGGAGATAAAGAAGAAAAAGTGCACTTATGACAGGCGTTAGGTAGAAAATACAATTGAGAACCAAGCTGAATACAGAAGGTTCAGAGGAGAGGTGAAGAAGCAAATAAGAGAAACAAAGAGGGGTTATGAGAAAAGAATGGCAGCCAATATAAAGGGGAATCCCAAAATGTTCTATAGGCACATAAATAGCAAAAGGGTGGTAAAAGGAGGAGTAGAGCCGATTAGGGACCAAAAAGGGGATTTACACATGAAGGCAGGGGTCATGGCCAAGGTGTTAAATGAATACTTTGTGCCTGTCTTTACCAAGGAAGCAGATGAAACCCAGGCCATGGTGATAGAGGAGGAAGCTTTGTCACTAGAAAGGTCCAAAATTGACAAGGAGGAAGCATTGGATATACTGTTGGTACTTAAAGTAGACAATGCACTGTGACCAGATGAGATGCATCCAAGGATATTGAAGGAAGTGAGAGTGGAAATTGCAGGGGCACTGGCTATAATCTTTCAGTCTTCCCTAGACTCAGGGGATGTGCCAGAGGACTATAGAATTGCAAATATTATGCCCTTGTTCAAAAAAGATTGTAAGGATAAGCCCAGCAATTACAGACCAGTCGGTTTAACTTTGGTGGTGGGGAAGCTTCTAGAAACAATAATTCAGGACAGAATTAATAGTCACATGGAAAACTGTGGGTTGATTAGGAAGAGCCAGCATGGATTTCTTAAGGGAAAATCATGTTTAACTAACTTGCTGGAGTTTTTTGAAGAGGCAACAGAGGGTTGATGAGGGTAATGCTGTTGATGTGGTGTACATGGACTTCCAAAAGACATTCAATACAACAGACTTGTAATAGAAGTTAGAGTTAATGGAATAAAAGGGACAGTAGCAACATGGATACAAAATTGGCTGAGTAATAGGAAACAGTGAGTAATAGTTAATGGAAATGTTTTGGGCTGGAGGAATGTTTGTAGTGGAGGACCCAAGGGCTGGTGTTGGGACCCTTGCTTTTCCTGATGCATATTAATGATTTAGATCTTGCTTTGCAGGGGACAATTTTAAAGTTTGCAAATGATACAACACATGGAGGCATTATAAACTGTGAGGAGGATAGTGTAGAACTTCAAAGGGGCATAGACAAGTTGGTAGAGTGGGTGGATTGGTCGAGATGAAGTTCAACACAGAGAAGTGTGAGGTGATTCATTTTGGCAGAAAGCCTCGGCAAATGCTGAAAAATCAGAGAGTTCTCTAGAACACCAAACGCCGGAAACTATCTCCAAACCAACTACAAGCAACTCACAGCCTAATTCCTAACTATTCACCTTTCAATCAGCCCGAGGGCCTTTCACCCCACCCTGGATATAAAATGCATGAAAAACGTGAAGGCCGCCTGGCTGAGTAGCCTGTGGGCTGAGCATAAAAGTACAGAGGCCACTCAAAATCACTGTCAATTGCCCTTTAAATGACCTTAGTTGACCCTTTAGCTGTCGGCAGGCGCAGTTCTGACTTTCCACTGACCAAAATATCGCGAGGCGGCGCAATGGCATCAGGACGCCCTCCCGATGTCATCACACCCCATTCCACGATCCAATGTGTCCGCCATGCACCCACTCAGTGAGCGCAAAATTCTGGCCCCGCCCTTTTTTTGAAATGCAGTTTAAAGTTGTGCCAAACCTCACCTTTCCGAGATTTGCCCTTTGGCCCCTTGAGTGAGAAAAAAATGGAAATGTGCCTCCACCATCCACCTCCGCCCCCCACCCCCCGGCCCCCGCCACCCCCACCACCCCCACCCGGCCTGAACAAAAAAGCTGAACAATATAGATTCTCCATTTCTGCACTTATTGTGTAAATCTTAGTGGGATTGCATACTATTGTTAACGATACTCAATCAGTTGAGTGCACCATGTTATCATCTTACCAAGACCATGAAGAAAACATCCCATTCAATCTTAGTTGTACCATTGGCTCACCACAACCCCAGTAACGCTTCACACATCAGTGCCATTGGAGGGAATTACATACATTAGCTCTGTAACCTAAGCACTACCAGTTAAGTGTACAGCTTTGGTAAAGTAACAGAATGGTGAGAAATTGTGTAAGGGACTTTGTTTTATTCCTGGATATGCGTGATACCACTCCAGGTCTTTTCAAAAGTTGAGGCAGGCAGACTGATCAGAAAGTGCGATATATTATAGATTGAAGTATCAAGGATTCCTAAAATAAATCTATCTACAGCAAGCACAGACAGCAAACATTCACTTTTATTGTAAATATACAGATCTGCATGTGTGGTCTCCTGAGTCATGGTATGATTTCCACAGTGCAACAAGGCAACTTGAGCACTTTCATCCACATTTTGATATTGAGGTTTAATTGAATTTAGGACTGAGTGACAGACCGATAGATCAAGTGGTTAAGTGCTTAGATCCCAATCAGGTCATGGGTTCATGTCCCAAGGTCATTTATCACTCATTCACTTCTGTAGGTCTGATAACTTCATTTTGCACTAAGGCTGTCTCAAAAGACCACCATGCAAAAAGCAGAAGCTTTATCGTGGGAGGGTATTTTGGTAAATTATGTTCCCCACATGCTTATTATGTGGATTTTGTACCAATCCATAATGGGTAATTATGGAGAGCAACCTGCAGTTGGTGTTAAGAAGTTTTCAATCATTGTTTCATCAAAATTGCCTCCTCTGTTAGATTTGGCACAAGACAAGAATTCTGAAAGGGGGAGAGGAATGTAGGAAATGAGGAGGGAAAGTATTACATTCAGTTTATTATTGGGTAAATATATTTAATCAGAAATAAAGTTTAACCTTGTATCTTGTTTCATTGACTCTAGTGAAACTCTGGTATTCTCACAGCACGCTGCTTTATGAAAAATGAAGTTTGGGTAGTGGGAAACAGAGGGCGACATCTTACTGACAGTGTTCATAACATTGAGACAGATCCATTTCCAGGTCCCGACCCCACACGGGTCAGAGGCCCGTCAACAGGGAGAATCTTACTGGAGGTGGCCAATTAAGAGGCTGCTTCTGCTTACACCATCCAGTTCCTGAAGCGGGAGGCCCGAGAGAGCCCACAGCACTGGATGGGCTGCAGCCCCACCGGGAGAGGTGGGCACTGCTAAAGGGGAATGCGAGAACACACTCAAAATGGACCCACTCACAGATGTCTGCTTATATGCTAAAAATAAGGATGGCCCATAGCTACTGGGGCCATCAGTGTGGAATAGGAACCCCTTTACAGGAAGGGCTACAATCTTTTATCCCTGCAGCTCATTCATTAGGCCAATGAGAGGAAGCATCTCCCTTTATTTTGTTTTTATACTTGATTTGACGTTGAAGTAATTATTCTAACTGGTTCAGACTCTGCTGGCAACTAAATTCAATAGCCCCTGAAAATGGGCATGAGGATTGCAATTAACCCGAGCACATTGATTGTAACATTTTGTTGCCTGCTTCTCTCAACGATTTCAGCATCAAGTCGACATGAACCGCATTGTTGATTGGTAGGCTGCATCAGCAAGGGGCAACATCGTGAGCAACCAGTACCACTTAAAGCTATCCTCCATCACTTAGAGCTCAGCAGTGACCCTGAGAAGAGAGGTGCGGGTGCTCATGCAGGAAATGAATCTGACCTGGGAATCCTTGAAAAATGGCACAGCAGGGGAGAGAGTGAGCTCCAAGGTTTTCAGGCATTCCTGTACTGGCCTTGGTGGAGAAGATGGAAAGAAGGAGAGATGTCCTGTATCCACAGGGAGCTAGGAGGTCCTTGAGATACATGCTCAGTAGGCAATGGTAGCACATAGTCATGGAGCTCAATGCCAGGAGACAAGTCCCAAGTGTCATGTTCTTGAGAGTTGAAGGATGGAGGTGGAGCCAATCTTTATACACCTTTATAAGCTTTATTTGCAGGGATACACATTACAAACATGCACCTCCTAATCCAACTACCACAGTTTCAGTCTGTTCCTATTGATAAGAGAATAAGTGAATCCCTAGTTAATGTCCACCATCTACATGCAATTAAACACAATAAATATACAATTCACAGGGAGGACCTGGATGCACTGCCGCAAGCTTAATGATCTCACACAAGTGACCGAGGTCAAAATATGCATCTTCAAATGCCACATCCTATCAGCTGCACTTCTAACCTCAGACTCTGCTCAATCTGCCACATCCCCAGCACACACTTAGCACCAATCTCTATCAATCAGGACTCAACCCTGGCATTTATAAGCTCCAATGCACCCTCACACACTTGGCACTGCTGCAAGCCTCACACCGATATCTCTCAGCTTGCGCACACACCCGATTATTCAACCATCATCCTACATCATCCAAACAGATTGCACCTCACTCACCGACACATTTGCTTCTCTATTGCAAGACAGAGGCAGCAGGAGTTAACTGGAAGGGTCAGGTAAGCTTGTAAGGCCTAGCCCCCATGGAGGGGACATGCTGACCATTTTTGGGGTGGCAGTTGCTGAGGCTGTGGCCAGCATTGGGGCTAAAACTATCAAAGATGTTAGTATCCTCATTCCTGGTCATTCTTCACACATCCCATCCCCTTTCATGTCATACAATCTCTGATTTACGAGTTGCAGATGGCTTACGTAGGCACCTTTTACTTTCCCCCCCTTCCTTGCACCACAATTTGACCCTATGGCCTGAGCTTTTACCTCGTTGGGCGCGTGCGATCGGCGGGCCCAGGAGCGCCGGGAAACAGGTCCCCAACCGCGATTGGCCCCCGACCATGACTTCACCGTGAAACATGTGCTGAAAAGCTCAGTGTTGCCGGGGTGGGGGCAGGAAGTGGGTGGGCGACGACATCACCGCCGGCGCAGGTGAGCACTTCGAGACAGCTCCCTGACAACAGGCGGGGGAGCTGCAGACCTGCAAATAATAAAATAAAGCACAAAAAAGCTGCAAATAAACATCCATGCAGCACAATCAAGCGCCTGAAAACACGCCTCATAAAAATGCTGTCCGCGGATATTCCTTTTGATTTTATTTCCTAAAGGGAATCCCGCCCTTGGATGAGGTGTCATCAGAAATGTAAAGGCCGCCTGGCCAGTTCACCCGTCCGCCAGCCGTAAGGTTGGACGGGCCACGAAAAAGCGTAGACAATCGCGCTGTTAACGGGCTTAATTGCCTGCTTAGTTGTCGGCGGACGCACTTCCAACTTTTATGCGCGCCCGGCCAGCGAAATATCACGCAAGTACGCGATGACGTCATCCGGTGCAATTTTACACCCATTCGGGTCAGGCCCACGGAAGGTAAAATTCTTCCCTATGCTCCTTTCTCCTTTCAGACATCCAAGATGTTCAACCTGGTCAGGCAATGGAGGAACAGCAAGAAGCCAGAGTTGGTGAAGATGCATAGTCACTCAATTTCACACTTATTCACCAGCTCTGATACTGACACTGTGCGTAGTTTAGTGGATAACATAGAGGCAGGATCTGCCCAGAAGACAGAGGGCACAAGTGCCCTGCAGCCAGAGCAGAGGGCAGCGTAGCACAGTTGCCAGCTCACCAAAGCGTGGGGTCCACAGACATGCACATGCACATATTCTGCTGCTCAGGGCTCAGGTGAGCTCTTCGATGGGTCAGTGTAAAGAACAGCATTGATGGGTCTGCACAGCAAAATGCTTGGCACATTGGAAGCCTGTCAGAGAGCCGGCGACCAATGTCAAGGTGCATGGGTGCTTCCAGCACCCATTTGGCATAAGTCTTTGCGCCCATCCTTTCCAGCATGGAAGTGGTGGCCATGGAAGTGGTCTGCATTTGCCCACTTCCGGACCCAATCAAGATGGAAACGCCACAGCTTCCATTGCACCAATAGCAGCAGCAGCCCAATGTCTAACTGCTCCAGTGGAAGCTCAGGCTGCTGTCATGCAAGGTCAGCTTTCTGCCATATAATCTCATTCTGCTGCCACTCTGGCTATGGATTACAGTGTGCAAAGGAACTCAAAGGGCCGCAACAATCTCTCCTGCAAAAGATTATTAGGATTGCTGAGGCACCATCCTGGGGGAGTAACTGTGAGTCTATGGAGAATGGACCTACTGTCCTCTCTCAAGGTGACAACTTTCATCCTCTGCCATTACCTCAGTGCCCTACCCATCAGCCAGCCAGCCCAGACACATGAATCCCATGCTGGGATGGTACAATCTCCAACCAGGCCTTCTGGGCCCAGGTTTGCATGAGCTCATCCTCCAAGACCACCAGCAGCCTTCTACCAGCCAAACTGCAGCCATTGGGGTAGCATTGCATAGGAGCACTAGGTCAGGCAAATGTATGTGGAAGACAGGCACTCAGAATTATTAGTTGACTTTTGCAATATGGCATCCTTTCACTTAAAACTTTGATTTTGAATGTTTATTTCCTGGTGATTTTTGTTTCTGTGGCGTGGCCAGGTAGATGTTGTAATGGTAAGTAACAGAAAGAAGGCAAGTTGTGGGTCTCCAGATGAATAGAGATTTATGGTTACAGTTGCTGGTATTGCACTTGAATGAGTTCTTCACAGACAGCCTGGTCTGAAAGAGGCTATCTAGGTTGCCTCCTTGCTTTCTCCACCTCCTTCTCCTCCTCCTACTCTCCCTCATGCTCTGTTCTTCAGTTGTTTGCCATATAGTTGGCGGTAAGGGTGGGGCTGTGCAGCAAGCAGCAGACTAACATCTTGACACAGTGTCTGCTCTGCCCTATCGCATTTCATGTGACAGCATGACTTTCATTGTACGCACATTGTCCACAGGTTCATGGATTGTGCACCAGAGAAAGTAAAAATGACTTGCATTTAAATTGCACTTGTCCATGAAGACTGGGCATCTCAAAACCAATTAAATATATTTGAGGAGAAGTGACTGTTGTAATGTAGAAAACATGGCAGTCAATTGGCTTCCTGCAAACGCCCACAAACCTCAATCTGACAATCTGTTTTTGTGATGTTGATTGAAGGATAACTATTGGCCAGGACACTAGGGACAACTCTCCATCTCTTCTTTGAAATAGTGCGGTGGGATCTTTTACATTCGCCCAAGCAGGAGCTGGAGCCTCGAGTTAATATCTCATCCCAAAGACAGCATTTCTGGCAGTGCAGCACTCCCTCAGTACTGCACTGGAGCATCAGCCATGACTTTTGTGCTCAAGCTCTGGAGTGGGACTTGAACCTAGAACCTTGTGACTCAGCAGAAAGATTGTTACCAACTGATCAATGTGAGCAAAACCATCAGCCACTTTGTCAGTGGATAGCACTTGAAGCTTAATAGCTACCCTCTGGTTTGTCCAGGTTTCCCAAATGCACAGTGGAATGCCACAGAATGAAAGCATCATAACTGCTGCCAGGGTACTGGGCACTGAATTACATGACTTGTTGCCTATGGTCACACATCAGCTGGACATTGAGGGACTTGAACACTTTTTGGTGCTGACATTGGGCTGTGTGAACATGCCTACGAAGTAATGTGTGTGAAGTCAATGGCACTCAGCACCAAGGGGAAGCCTGTAATCCTAAGGAAGCTGCGTGCTCACTCTGCCTGCTACTCTCTGGCAAGAGAAAATGAAATGTAGTTAGCTCTTATTGAACTGCCAGTGTCAGTGACTCCCTTACGCAATAGTGGGTGACAAAATGCGAGATTTTGTAAATATTTCCAACCCCAGCCTAGAAGAGCTGGACACATATAAGTTCACCACCACAATCACTTGCATTACCACTGGCAATACAGTCCTCGCCCTGCTCTGAGCTACAGTTGTGGCTGTAGCAGATGGTCATTTTCAGTTAAGACTTCCTTACTGAAATGCAAGTGAATCTTCATGTTGCTCCTTGCTGAGGTTCAAGCAGGGGGATTTTTCCCTGAATATCAGGGTTGATACAGCCTCCTGCTGAGATCCCTTCTCCCCCTCCTCCTCCTCCCTCTTCCAGCAGCTTCTGTGTGGTCTCTGTTCATTCTCTGAGGGATGCAGCATTTTAAGGAGAATGTTAACTACTGCAAACATTTTTTGGGAGCAACTTGTTTGTGCGGAAGCCTAGAAGTCAGCCAGGTGTCCTTCAGCACCTGCCACGCCACTCCCTGTGCATTTATGCAACTTGAAACAACTAGAGTAAGCACCAAACATTTGTAGAATCATAGCAACAGTGAGAAGAAATCCACCAGGCATGAAATCATAAGTAAAAAAAAACAAAATTACCTGGAAAAACTCAGCAGGTCTGGCAGCATCGGCAGAGAAGAAAAGAGTTGACGTTTCGAGTCCTCATGACCCTTCAGCAGAACTGAGTGAAGTTAGGAGAGGGGTGAAATATAAGCTGGTTTAAGGTCAGGGGGGGCAGGTGGGAGAGAAGTTGGGGGGGGATGTTGTAGGGACAAGCAAGCAGTGATACAGATGATCAAAAGATGTTACAGACAAAGGAACAGGGAGGTGTGAAAGGTGGTGATATTATCTAAGAGAATGTGCTAATTA
Organism: Cetorhinus maximus; assembly: GCF_964194155.1. Lineage (NCBI taxonomy): Eukaryota > Metazoa > Chordata > Chondrichthyes > Lamniformes > Cetorhinidae > Cetorhinus > Cetorhinus maximus. Next base: position 11,279 of record NW_027597471.1, on the reverse strand, counting down.
AGGATGGATGGCAGGACACTCAAAGTACAGCTCTAGTGGGGGTGGGGTGGAAAGACTGACAGGGTATTCTAGTTATAGATTTAAAAATAATGGAAATAGGTGGGAAAAGAAAAATCTATATAAATTATTGGAAAAAACAAAAGGGAGGGGGAAGAAACGGAAATGGGGGTGGGGATGGGGGAGGGAGTTTAAGATCTAAAGTTGTTGAATTCAATATTCAGCCCGGAAGGCTGTAAAGTGCCTAGTCGGAAGATGAGGTGCTGTTCCTCCAGTTTGCGTTGGGCTTCACTGGAACAATGCAGCAAGCCAAGGACAGACATGTGGGCAAGAGAGCAGGGTGGAGTGTTAAAATGGCAAGCGACAGGGAGGTTTGGGTCTTTCTTGCGGACAGACCGCAGGTGTTCTGCAAAGCGGTCGCCCAGTTTGCTTTTGGTCTCTCCAATGTAGAGGAGACCGCATTGGGAGCAACGAATGCAGTAGACTAAGTTAGAGGAAATGCAAGTGAAATGCTGCTTCACTTGAAAGGAGTGTTTGGGCCCTTGGACGGCGAGGAGAGAGGAAGTGAAGGGGCAGGTGTTGCATCTTCTGCGTGGGCATGGGGAGGTGCCATAGGTGGGGGTTGAGTAGGGGGTGATGGAGGAGTGGACCAGGGTGTCCCGGAGGGAACGATCCCTACGGAATGCCGCCAGGGGGGGTGAAGGGAAGATGTGTTTGGTGGTAGCATCATGCTGGAGTTGGCGGAAATGGCGGAGGATGAACCTTTGAATGCGGAGGCTGGTGGGGTGGTAAGTGAGGACAAGGGGGACCCTATCATGTTTCTGGGAGGGAGGAGAAGGCGTGAGGGTGGATGCGCGGGAGATGGGCCGGACATGGTTGAGGGCCCTGTCAACGACCGTGGGTAGAAAACCTCAGTTAAGGAAGAAGGAGGACATGTCAGAGGAACTGTTTTTGAAGGTGGTATCATCAGAACAGATGCGACGGAAGCGAAGGAACTGAGAGAATGGGATGGAGTCCTTACAGGAAGCGGGGTGTGAGGAGCTGTAGTCGAGGTAGCTGTGGGAGTCGGTAGGCTTGTAATGGATATTGGTGGACAGTCTATCATCAGAAATTGAGACAGAGAGGTCAAGGAAGGGAAGGGAAGTGTCAGAGATGGACCATGTGAAAATGATGGAGGGGTGGAGATTGGAAGCAAAATTAATAAATTTTCCAGGTCCCGACGAGAGCATGAAGCCGCACCGAAGTAATCATCGATGTACCGGAGAAAGAGTTGTGGGAGGGGGCCGGAGTAGGACTGGAACAAGGAATGTTCCACACACCCCATAAAGAGACAGGCATAGCTGGGGCCCATGCGGGTACCCATAGCCACACCTTTTATTTGGAGGAAGTGAGAGGAGTTAAAGGAGAAATTGTTCAGTGTGAGAACAAGTTCAGCCAGACGGAGGAGAGTAGTGGTGGATGGGGATTGTTCGGGCCTCTGTTCAAGAAAGAAGTTAAGGGCCCTCAGACCATCCTGGTGGGGGATGGAGGTGTAGAGGGATTGGACGTCCATGGTGAAGAGGAAGCGGTTGGGGCCAGGGAACTGGAAATTGTTGATGTGACGTAAGGTGTCAGAGGAATCACGGATGTAGGTGGGAAGGGACTGGACAAGGGGACAGAGAAGGGAGTCAAGATAACGAGAAATGAGTTCCGTGGGGCAGGAACAGGCTGACACAATGGGTCTGCTGGGACAGTTCTGTTTGTGGATTTTGGGTAGGAGGTAGAAGCGGGCCGTCCGAGGTTGGGCGACTATCAGGTTGGAAGCTGTAGGAGGAAGATCTCCAGAGGAGATGAGGTCAGTGACAGTCCTGGAAACAACGGCTTGATGTTCAGTGGTGGAGTCATGGTCCAGGGAGAGGTAGGAGGAAGTGTCTGCGAGTTGACGCTTAGCCTCCGCGAGGTAGAGGTCAGTGCGCCAGACAACAACAGCACCACCCTTGTCAGCGGGTTTGATGACAATGTTGGGGTTGTACCTGAGAGAACGGAGTGCAGTAAGTTCAGAGAGAGACAGATTAGAATGAGTGAGAGGAGCAGAGAAATTGAGACGGCTAATGTCACGCCGACAGTTCTCAATGAAAAGATCAAGAGAAGGTAAGAATCCAGAGGGAGGGGTCCAGGTGGAGGGAGAATATTGGAGGTGGGTAAAAAGATCCGTTGAACGGGGAGAGGATTCCTGCCCAAAGAAGTGAGCACGGAGACGAAGACGGCGGAAGAAGAGTTCAGCATTGTGCCGAGCCCGAAATTCATTGAGATGAGGGCGTAAGGGTATGAAACTAAGTCCTTTGCTGAGCACTGAAATCATAAGTAATTGATGATCTCTTTAAATGGCACTTGTGGGAGTGGGCTTGCTGCTCCTAACCACACGCTCAGCTGCACAAGGTTAAGACAGGGCATCAGCTGGACTGATCAACTCCAAAAGGGCAATGCTGACATCAGATCAGCATTGTTCTCTGATTGACAACATGATCTATCTGCTCTGCATACTTCCGATGGATGTTCACTTTGTGTGTTAACACCTTCACCAATATGGCATCTAGCATGATTTGCCCCTCAATTATGTGCATGCTATGGACGCCATTTTGGGTAGCTAATGGCACTTGTAAAGCCCAAAAAAGGCACTCAAACAAGCCTAATTTTTCACTCCATGTACCTCAGTAAAGATTCTTCAATCTGATTGGTTAAGGTACATCATTGTTTGCTCTGTTCGTCTAGGTCCCAGTAGAAGGCTCCTCAGTAAAATGTTTTCTAATCACTGCGAGTTCCAGTGCAAAACCCAATAGGGATTCTTTGAGAAAGTGTAGGTATAATGAACGGCTAACACCATTCATTCACTGCTGACAGCAAAATTCAGGTCAATAAGTCACAGATGCCCGACTTTGTGAAGGTTCTCTAAACAAACTGATTCAAAATCATTACCCCTCAACCAGTCAGAATAGCTGACAACAATTATCTAGTTATAATCTAGAACATCTGTGAAAGGTTTCTAATAGTCACGTTGGTTTTAAAACATATTTTCTTTCAGTAATTTTCATGATGTTAATCTTACCTTATTGTAAGGAACAGTAATCTTTAATTCTTGGTTATATTTAGACATTTTGAGAGTTATGTATTTACTTAAATTGCGCTGACCCCGCTGGGAACCTGGGGAGCCTATCAGGAAAATCAGTGGGTTAGAGGGGGTTAATTCTTATGAATAATAAACAAAAGTGATCTTCAGACAAAAGTTCAAAGTGCACAGTCTAAAATTACTATAAAATTTAAGGATGTTCAAGCGGAACAAAATAAAAAGTAGCCTATTCCAAATATTTTTATTAGTCGCTATGCGATGGTTGAGAAACTTGTCACTCCTACATTCTCGCATGAGAGATTGTTACTTGACAGGTTTGTAACTGCGTCAGTAAAACGTCACGAGGAGTCGCGTAATCACGGACTGCACAAAAAATGTTATCTGATGAACATGTAGAAGAATTCAAAACATGTATGGAATGCTAGTTTAAGATGAGTTCAGATTCAGCCTACATAAACATCTACTGAACTGATTTTTAAACAACAATTCATCACACATGATGAGATAAATATATGGACTCCTCCTCCCATGCCTCACCAAAGCTACTGCAATATTTTTTTTAAATATTCCTCCTGTTGGAAAACAACCATTGAAATATAGTTTAAATTATAATTGGAAAGCCTCATTCATGAAGGAATACAGGCCAAAACATTTTTTATGGAATTATTGTCCTTTTCAAATGTATATGTAAACAATTGAAATTTATCAGCACATTTCTGTTATGATGATGCTATTAAAAATATTGGACAGATCTTGCAGGAAAAATAATGGTGTGCTAGCAATGCACTTCTTTATTAATGCGTAAATCAGAGAGCCAGCAAGTTATGGGCATTAAGATATATGCCAAGAGTTGTTAAACTGCTGGTCAATTTTCCGTTTGTTTCATTCTTAGCTTCACAGTTATTCTTAAGAACTTGTTGGATTTATATGTTAACTTGCCGTGGTGGGTGTAATGGGCAATTAAGTCCAGTAATTAATAGTACAAGGAGCCTTTTAATGAAGTGATCATTGGTAATGCAATGCCAATCAGTCTCTCTGGCCCAGAAAGGGAACAATTGAAATTACAGGGTCTCATTCCTTCAGGTAGTCAATTGTTCATTGAGATTTAGTATTGAGTTTTTAGTATTTTTGTTACTTTTCTATCTCTTAATCCAATTTTTCGTTCCCTCTTTTTTTCTGTGTGCTTGATTAGACTCTAATTCACCCTTCTTCCCCATCATTACTCTAGTTCTATATGAATCCATAAAGGTCATTGGTTAAGAAGACGTACTGGTGGTCCTGCCATTCATGATGGTTCCAGATGGCCCATTGCCCTTGCTGCTCTTGTACTTTCTGGAAGCTACAGTGCAAAAATCTTTCAAGCTGAAGAGTGCAGGGAAAAGCTTAACTAATAGCACATGTCCTGAGATACTCCACTCCAGCAAGATCTGGCCCAGCACATTAATGGCAGCAGAGACAGCAATCCATGAATAATGATATACATTTGTTACTGGTTTGTCATTTCAGGCTACTGTTAACTTCTGGGAAATTTTTGACCTGCTTTCCAAATTACTTATTACTTCTGAGAAGGAATTTTTGCTAGTGCAACATGACTTTTAGCTTCCTTCGAAACAGACTGACTGTAGTTTCATGTGGTCTGGTGGGGCTGCCTTTTCGGAATGTAGGAACATAGGAGCAGGACTAGGCCATTCAGCCTGTCAAGCCTGCTCCACCATTCAATTAGACCATGGCTGATCATCTACCTCAATGACACTTTTCCACACTATTCGCATATCCCTTGTTGCCATTAGTATCTAGAAATCAATCGATTTCTGTCTTGAACATGTTCTATGATTGAGCTTCCGCTGCCCTCTGGGGTAGAGAATTCCAAAGGTTCACCACCCTCTGAGTAAAGAAATTCCTCCTCATCTCAGTCCTAAATGGCCTGCCCCTTATTCTGAGACTGTGTTCCCAGTTCTAGATTCAACACCCAGGGGAAACATCCCATCTACATCTACCCTGTCATGCCCAGTAAGAATTTTATAAGTTTCAATGAGATCACCTCTCATCCTTCGAAACTCTAGAGAATACAGGCCCAGTTTCCTCAATCCTTTCCTCATAAGACAACCCTGCCATCTCTGAGATTAGTCTGATAAACCTCCGTTGCACTACCTCTATGGTAATATCCTTCCTTAGATAAGGAGACCAAAATTGTACCTAATACCTCAGATGCAGTCTCACCAAGGCTGTCTACAATTGCAGCAAGATATATTTACTCCCTGAACTCAAATCCCCTTGCAATGAAAGCCAACATACAATTTGCCTTCCCAATTGCTTGCTGCACCTGCATGTTAGCTTTCAGTGACTCATTAACAAGGGCACCCAGGTCCCTTTGAACATCAACACTTCCCAACTTCTCACCATTTAAAAAATACCCTGCCTTTCTGCTCTTTCTACCAAAATGGATAACTTCACACTTATTCGCATTATACCTGCCATGTTCTTGCCCATTCACTTAGCCTGTCCAAGTCCCTTTGAAGTCTCCTTGCCTCTTCCTCAAAATTTACATTCCCAGCTAGTTTTGTGTCATGAGCAAATTTGGAAATATTACATTTAGTCCCCACATCAAAATCATTTATATAGATTGTGAGCAGCTGTGGACCCAGCCCCTATCCTTGTGGCACCCCCACTGGTAACAACCTGCCATCCTGAGGATGACCTGTTTATTCCTACTCTCTGTTTTCTGCTTGTTAACCAATTCTCAGTCCAAACCAGTATATAACCTCCAATCCCATGTGTTGGAGGGTGAGGGGTAATGTAGCAAGGATAGCAGGAGCCGCTCAGCGAAGAGGGAAAAGGAGGGCATTGAACGTAGGTCATATCCATAGCAGGTCCACAGGAAGCATTTCCCCAGCTGAACTTCACTGAGGAGCAATGTCTCCGGCAGCTTTGCTTCACAAGGAAATCTGTCATTGTATCATGCTGCAGCCACAACTTGCATCTCACACTAGCAAATGGTCATCAGTGTCTTCGGCTGTCAAAATCACTGGGGGTTCTTAACCTGTATGCAGCAGACTCCTTCCAGACGTCAGTGAAATTCACAGTTTGAAGCCCACTACTAGATCAATAATGTAGCTGAGAACCTCTATGCCAGGAACGAACCAGGATGAGGGAAAACTAGGCTTTGCCTGCACTGCAGACTAACCTAGGGTGTAAGGTGTCACAGATTGTACCCACATCACCTCACATGTTCCCCATCGCCAGGCTGGAATCATTCTGAACAGGATGCGATTCCACTTCCTCAATGCCCAGCTTGTTTGCTCCTACAGTTGAATCTATAACTGAGTTCCTGGCAACTGTCCTGATCAAGGTTCCCTCTAATTTTTATTTGCTGTGAGCAGCCTGTTTGTTGCACTGTGTGCTCCCTTTAAGGTTGCAGCTTGGCCATGAGTGAGGGCACCTTAAAGGGAATGTTGCTTGTGTTCAGCCTGTTTGTTGCACTGTATGGTACGTTCCAGATTGCGGTTTGGCTGCACATCCGCACAGCTTAGAGGGAATGTTGATGATTTATTTATCCTGTACCACTCCTCTCCTGGATCCATATTCCCATCAACCAGGAAGGGAAGTCTACAAGAATGACTGAGTGCAAATCCATTTAAGTATATGGAATCATCGGCGGGGGTGCGGCATGTGGTGGAATTGGATCTCATTTCACCCATTTTCCAGGTGGAAAGCGGGTGCAAGGGGATCCAAATTTGGGGATCAAACTCCTACAACTGAAGAGCATCAAAAGCAAGTCCAACACCATTTTAGTTTGAGTGCTGTAGAGGTATCCTGGGCAGCCATTTAAACAGATATTAAACCCCTTCTAGGACCCAATTCAAAACACTGTAAGCATTCTGCCTGTTGTGTTCAGGATGGAAAGCTTTATGTGGGACCTAATCCTTAAAGGGGCCACTAAAGGGCACTTCCAAAAGAGATAAACAGGAATACTCCTCCTCACTCCACCTTAAAACTGCAGGCTGCAGATAGATACTGCTGTCCCTCTCCTGATTCTGCTCACTCCAGCTCACCTTCCCCAAAAATTATCTTAGGCCTTTGACCAGCATCCCAAGTGGTCAATCCGACAGCCGTCACTGCCCGCCTCACCCACATCTGGTGAGCTGCTTCTAGGACCACAACCAATGCCCTTGGCTCACTGGTGCTATCCTCATGAGCCAATTGAATGATTTTCCCCAGACCTGCCGCCAGCAACCTTAGGTGTCTACAGAACGCGCTGCACCCAGATCGCGCCTCAATTTGGCCTTGATCTAACTTCTAGCTTGTTTTTTTAGAGCGATGAGCATCAAAATAAGTGAGACTTTCAAAACCAAAATAATTATCACTCTGAGTGATTGAGACTTGGCAGACCTGCAAACCACAGGGTTTGTACGAATGAACGAGCTAAGTCTGGTTTTACGTTTTGCAGTAGGAGAGAAAAACAACCATTTTCTGACATATTATACTTAACTACTGAGAGAACTAAATTAGTAAGAGGCTACTTCGAAACGTTAGCTGAGGACAACACTAATTTATAAAGGCTTCTCATATTTCTGAGCACACAACAGGCGAAGGCTTGGTGGGAGTGCGGAATTCTGAATGTTTCTTAGGTGACATGCTTTCGATGAGGTTTGCAATTCCAATTGTTCCTCACAATACCAGTTCACCAATAGCTCAGACTCAAGCTTGCCTTCAGTGATGCCATAGACCATAAAATGTAGGGTCAGCCAATTCATATAGACAGAGGTGGGTAGGCTGTCTAAGTACAGTCTACAGCACCTCAGGCATGAGTGGTAAGGGCAGGACACAAGAAACAGAACATAGCTGCAGAGGGGGTAGGAAGTGAGATGTGGGACTGGCGGCACAGGTTGGAGGGCAATTAGAGGGGTGGCCCTGAAGGAGGGGTAGACACCTGGTAGAGCAGCATTGTATAAAACCAGCTCCCGGTTAAAGGGGCAATGACAGCACTGAAGGAAGCAGACAACCTGGGTGACATGGATGGCAGCCAGATCAAAGAAATGAGTGGCACATTTCACCTGAATATTCACACATCAGTGAGACTGAACACTCAGATCCAGGACTCAGTCAGAGTCTGCCATCCTCACTGCTAGTAATGGCTCATTTCATTTTTCTAGCCATCCTCAGATATCGGCCCATATAAGTGTCAGGCTACCCGTGCACCTACAGTGGTGACACAATCTGTCCCTCCTGGGTCTCAGAACCCTGAGATGAGGATCATGATACTGTGGCACACTTAAGCACAAGTGGCGCCCCTGGTCTTAAAGTATCATCTTAGCACAGCACTATAACAGACTCTGAACAGCATACAGAGGTACCTGGGTTAGGTACAGTGATAACACCCTAAGATGTTATATGTGCTATAAATATATATGTGCACAATAAAACCACACAGCAATACGAAGCCCAGTGTAGAGAAATATGAATGTTCTTTATTTGGTTTTAGTGCTTGAGAAATTGTTCGGAAGCCAGTTAGCTGCGGGCCATGTGGTTACCTTCAGCTCCTCTTTATGGAGCCAGTGCTTTCTTAAGCAGAACTTTTCTGAGACATCATCACGGCCAAAGCATGGTCTGTAGACATCGAGGAAAGTGTCTCCTGGTTGACCTTTGCCTTTGATGTAACAACAACAGGAACACATATTTATTTAGAGCCTTTAACATACTAAAACTTCCCAAGGCACTTCATCGGAACAACAATGTCTGATACCGAGCCACTAGATCAAATGACCAAAGGCTTGATCAAAGAGGTATATTTTAAGGATTGTTTTAAGGTGGGGGAAAGTGAGGTAAGAGGCAGAGAGGTATAGGGAAGGTATTCCAGAGCTTGGGGCCTAGGCAGCTGAAGGCATGGCTTCCAATGGTAGAGCAATTGTAATTGGGAATGCACAAGAGGCCAGAATTAGAGGAGCAGATACCTTGGTGGGTTGTGGGGCTGGAGGAAATTACAGAGGTAGAGAGGGGCATGGAGGGGTTTGAAAACAAGGATGAGAATTTTAAAATCAAAATGTTGCTTGACCAAGAACCAATATAGGTCAGTGAGACAGGGATGATAGCTGTACAAGACTTGCTGGGAGTTAAGACACAGGCAGCAGAGTTTTGGGTAACATTTATCCTATTTGCCTCTCATTTGCTTTTATTTCTATTCTTGTTCTACCTTCATTTTAAGATATATTTGAGAATGCTCATAATGAATCCAAATATGAAGGCTTCATGACAGAAGGAATAGAGACAAAAGATTTCTCTACCGAATCTGCCAAAATATAGCTTTATTAAAAAGAATGTTCATCAGATGTGGGTGTTGCTGGCAAGGCCAGCATTTATTGCCCATCCCTAATTGCCCTTGAGATGTTGGTGGTGAGCCACCTTCTAGAATTGCTGCAGTCCATGTGACATAAGTACACCCACAAACGGTTAGGTAAGGTGTTCCAGGATTTTGACCCAGCAACGATGAAGGAGCTGCATTATATTTCCCAGTCAGCATTGTGGTTGACCCGGAGAGCACTTTGAGAATTATTTTCTAATTACACAATTGAGAATTGAATTTTCCATTTGCTTCTGTCAAAACTGACGTTTCAGGCAATATTTGTGGATGTTTAAAGCCAATGAGCTCAACAACCTCTTGATTTGATACTTCATACCTGGTAACTTATCCCACTCTTTCTGCAAGCTTAACTTAAATCAGTTGAGATTCAGTGTAAATGACTGAATTTCTGGGCCAGCCGCATTTGCCCACGTAATCCTGTCATTTGTGAATAGACACCAGTTTTGGGTTGCACTCCTCTGCCAGTTGTCAATTATACTGAAATTTTTTCTCCGTGCAAAACCAGGACATCTTTCTGTTTCGGGTATCAATATGGTGCAGAGGGCACTTATACAGTTTTTCTGACCAAAATAGATCACTCTTTTGTATGACACTTCCTGTGGGCAAACCATATGCCATTAAAATGGAGGAGCGGGAGAAGCAGCAGAGGATGAAGGAAAGACTAATGAAGAAGCACTTAAGAGGACTGTACCACAGCAGGCAATACATTCCCTATAAGAACTTTATGGAAAAGAGCTGTCTTTAAAAATGTGTTTCACCAAAGAGGCAACAGGAAACTCTGTCACCCGTTGCACGAGAGACTAGCGGCACAGTCACCTGCCCACGCCACTCCACTTGTGGTTATGAACATGACAACAGGACTCAAATTCAATGGCACAGGGTCATGTTTGCCACTCACAAGGGATCTCAGTAAAATCAGACAGGTTTTTTTTATTCAGGGGATATGGGCTTTGCTGGCTAGGCCAGCATTTATTCCCCATTTATTGCATTTATTGAATTTATTGATGGTGAGCTGCCTTCATGGACTGCAGCGGTTCAAGAAGGCAGCTCACCACCACCTTCTCAAGTGCAACTAGGGATGGGCAATAAATGCTGGCCCAGCCAGCGAAGCCCACATCCCATGAATGAATTAAAAAAAAGGCTTGACAAATACACTTTACGGACAAAATGAGGAATTTGTTAGCTTTAGCATCACAGCAAATCAGCCATGAGATACAAGAGCTATTGAGTTTCACAGGATTACTTCTTTTCCCAAGGGCCAGGGTGCAATAGGTGGCACTCACTAGTTTACAAGCTTCTATAGAAATTACCTTCCATTTCCTTAATACAGAGGTGTTCCACTCCCTGAATGTAGCTTGTCTATGACAACATGCAAAGGCCTGGCATAAGGATATGCTGGAAGTTGTGACAGTTGTGACAGTGCACTTATCTATTGAAATTTGGCCTTTTCTGGTCTCCTCAAGGAAAAGAATCAACAGATATTTTGTGAGTGACCCGTTCCACAGATGGATATTGACCCTACTCAGAGGATCCAAACAGTAGTAGAGGGGTTTATAATGAGGCAGGTGCTTTGACATTAGTGGGGTTTCTGCTCTAGATTCCAATTTAGTTACTACATACCCTGCAATGCAAAAGTAGCTTGCCTAATGTTCCCACAAATAAGTAGACACCAGATTCAAACCTGTTGATTGCCACACAGCCTTTGAGACTCATCTCGGAGTCTGCAGGTAGATTTGTTGTTCCTCCAATGTCCTTCTTTCCAGGAGAGCATCTATGAGTTGAGGGCCCCATGACTCCAAAACCGAAGGCAACCTTCTT
>NW_027597470.1:55000-79171 GCF_964194155.1 Cetorhinus maximus | reverse complement strand
AAGGGAGTGTGGGGGAGGGGGGGGGGTAAGGGAGTGTGGGGGAGGGGGGGGTAAGGGAGTGTGGGGGAGGGGGGGTAAGGGAGTGTGGGGGAGGGGGAGGTAAGGGAGTGTGGGGGAGGGGGAGGTAAGGGAGTGTAGGGGTGGAGGGGGGGAGGGGGGAGTGAGAGGTGAGGGGTGGGGGGAGGGGGGGGTGGGGGGGGAGGGGGGGGGTGGGGGGGGAGGGTGGGGATGTGCCCAATCCGTTTTTACCCGAGGTGTTTGTACAAAAGGGAGATATGGACAGGGCTGAATTTCGGTCATGAATTCTGAAGCCGGTCAGTCAGATATTCATCACAGTGACCTTACAGAGACTTCTACACAACCCCCCACCAGATCAGTTCACTGTTTCCCCTTCCTCCCCCCGCTCCTCCTCCTCCTCCCCAGCCCGCGGGGGGTGGGGAGAGACAGGCTGCTCGACTGGGTGGGGCAGATGGAGGCGTGTCGAAATCTCCATGGTAGGCACCCAATCAGGGTTGACGGCCCTGGAGAGGGGGGGGAGGAAGGGGAAACAGTGAACTGATCTGGGCGGATAAGTAAGACTTGTTGTGTCTTCATTCAGCCACAGCGGGCCCCTTGTGACAGGGTGGCAGAATAAACAGCCTCAGGCTTAACTAGAGCGCGCTTCTCTGGAGACGTGAGTTCAAATCCCACCACGGCAGCTGGGGAACCTTCAAATTGAGTTGATTAATGAATCTGGAATAATTGTGAGCGTGAACCTACTGGATTGTCAGGAATAACCCTATTTTTATAAAATTTGTTCAGGGGACATGGGTGTCGCTGGCAGGGCCCAGCATTTGTTGCCCGTCCCTAATTGCCCCTTGAATTGAGTGGTCTCGCTCGGCCATTTCAGAGGGGCAGTTTAGAGTCGACCACATGGCCGTGGGTCTGGAGTCATGTGTAGGCCAGACCGGGTAAGGACGGCAGATTTCCCTCCCCTAAAGAGACATTAGTGAACCAGATGGGGTTTTTACGACAATCCAGGATGGCTACCCTGGTCACCATCACTGAGACTCGCTTTTCAATTCCAGATTTTATTCAGTGAATTTAAGTTCCACTAACTGCCGGGGTGGGATTTGAACCCCTGTCCCCCAGAGGATTAACCTGGGCCTCTGGGTTACTGGTCCACTGACATTACCAGCACGCCACCATGTTCCCCATCTGGTTCACTAATCACCCTTTAGGGGAGGGAAATCTGCCGTCCTTACCCGGTCTGGCCTACATGTGACTCCAGGCCCACAGCCATGTGGTTGACTCTTAACTGCAACCCCCTGAAATGGCCCTAGCAGTTGTATTGGTGGCTCTTCACCACCCTCTCAAGGGGCAGTTAGGAATGGGCAATAGTTGGTGGCTTTGCCAGTGATGCTCACGTTCTGTGAATGAATTTTTAAAAAAAAAATCCTTTTCCATGTGTTTCTGGGGGAGGGAGAGGATTGCAAGGTGTCAGCCATATCAGTGGTCGCTCTTTCTCGCCTCCTGAGTCAGAGGATCATGTGTTCGAGTCCCCGCTCCAGAGACTCGAGCCCCATAATCCAGGCCGACACCCCCAGTGTCAGTGCTGAGTGAGGGAGCGCCACCCTGTCGGAGGGTCAGTGATGAGGCAGTGCCGCACTGTCGGGGGGTCAGTACTGAGGGAGCGCTGCACTGTTGGAGGGTCAGTACTGAGGGAGTGCCGCACTGTCGGAGGGTCAGTGATGAGGCAGTGCCGCACTGTCGGAGGGTCAGTACTGAGGGAGTGCCGCACTGTCGGAGGGTCAGTGATGAGGGAGTGCCGCACTGTCGGAGGGTCAGTACTGAGGGAGTGCCGCACTGTCGGAGGGTCAGTACTGAGGGAGTGCCGCACTGTCGGGAGGGTCAGTACTGAGGGAGTGCCCCACTGTCGGAGGTTCAGTACTGAGGGAGCGCCGCACTGTCGGAGGTTCAGTACTGAGGGAGCGCCGCACTGTCGGAGGGTCAGTACTGAGGGAGTGCCGCACTGTCGGAGGGTCAGTACTGAGGGAGCGCCGCACTGTCGGAGGGTCAGTACTGAGGGAGCGCCGCACTGTCGGCGGGTCAGTACTGAGGGAGCGCCGCACTGTGGGAGGGTCAGTACTGAGGGAGCGCCGCACTGTCGGAGGGTCAGTACTGAGGGAGCTCCGCACTGTCGGCGGGTCAGTACTGAGGGAGCGCCGCACTGTCGGGAGGGTCAGTACTGAGGGAGCTCCGCACTGTCGGCGGGTCAGTACTGAGGGAGCGCCGCACTGTCGGCGGGTCAGTACTGAGGGAGCGCCGCACTGTCGGCGGGTCAGTACTGAGGGAGCGCCGCACTGTCGGAGGGTCAGTACTGAGGGAGCGCCGCACTGTCGGCGGGTCAGTACTGAGGGAGCGCCGCACTGTCGGCGGGTCAGTACTGAGGCCGTGACTTTGAGTGGTTTGGATGGGCGCAGTTTGAAGAGAATCAACAGAACCTGCCACCCCCCGCCCAAGATTCTGAACTTGGATCTTGCTGTGCGTGGCAGTGGCTGGTGACAGTGAATTCACTGCAGGGGTTGAAGATTCGTTCTCTGTCTTTCAGCACCTTTTTAAAGAAGCATTTTTTTTTTGTTGTTCTCCCCCCCCCACCCCCCCTCTTCAATTCTTCGTCCGCAGGCTCCCAACTTCCCTGTTTCCACGGCTCGGGCACCATCCGGCACCTGAAGGAACGTTTCCACATGAACCTGACCGAGGAGCAACTGCAGGGCCTGATCGAGCAGATGGTGGACGGCAGCATGCGCTCGCTCACCACCAAGCTCTACGACGGCTTCCAGTACCTGACCAACGGCATCATGTGACTCTCGCCCCCTCCTCCTCCCTCCTCCCTCCTCCCACTCCCCGGAGCAGGGGAGGGTGGGAGGGTTGGGGGGAAGGAGAAGTGGGGGGAGCTGAGGGCCACTACTGCAACCTTTCACCTTTTCCCCCACCCCCGGCGTGTGGACAGACTGGCCGGTCCTTGGGCCGAGACGAGACCAGGAGGCAGACGTCGGCTTCCACATGGACTGTGACCAAAGCGCGTGCTCTGAAGAGAGAGAGCGAAAAGAAAATGGACAATAATAATGACGACGACACTGTTCCTCAGTGGGGTTCGGGGAATGGAGACTTGGCTCTCGCGGCCGGATTTATCTGTGCCCCTAACCCACCTTCCCCTCCCAGCCCCACCCCACCCCAGCCACCCGACCTTCCCTTCAACCCCCTGGAGTGGTGGGTGGGTGGTGGTCGTGGGGGGGAAGGTGTCTGAACTCTTCTCAACTTCACTTCTTCCGTGCTGAGAGATTTGTTATATATATATATATATTTTTTTTTCCTTTTAATTTTAATAATAGCCTCCGGTGTTACACAACAGCAAGAGAGAGCCCTCGTATCAAATATGACCAGGCCCTGCGCTCTGGAGGGAGTGTGTCAGGTCCCGTTCAAAGACGAAAAAGGCGGTGGGGGCGGCGGGGGTGATCTTCCCCACCCCTCCTCCTCCCCCTCCCGGTATCTTGGAGCTTCTATTTAAATAAATCCCTCAAACGACGTCTCTTCGTTATCAGGTTGCGGGATCTTGCTCTGCGCCCATTGGCTGCTGCATTTTGGGGTCACCACGGTGACCGCCCTTTAAAATTAAAAAAGGGTTGAGGGGGGTGGGTGGGGTACTTCGTTTGACTGTGAAGCGCTTCGGGATGACCAAGGGGACAAAAGGCGCTAGAGCAATGCTCCTTCCTGTACACACGTTCTCCCAATTTTGGCGTCGATTTCCCCCCCCACCCCCCCAACCTCTCTCTCTCGCCATTTCAAGAGGAGCCGCTCCCGCCGGACACGGACGGGCCCGCTAACTCGTTGGGACATTAACCACCCACCACCCACCCCTCGGACAATAATACCCTGCCCCCCCCTGCCTCCACCACCTTGACCAACACACCAGGCACCGGCCTTGCTGCTGCTCCTCCTCGTTTGCACGTGTGTGTTTGTGTGTTTTAATTTACCTGTTTTTTTTTTTTCATTCACCTCCATCCTCCCCCCCTTGAGAAAACAGGACAAGGGGCGATGTCGGAAACGCGGAGCTGTCGTGTTTTTTTTTTTAACCTTTCCCTGTTGGTTCACGGTTTGACCCCTCCAGCATTGCAACAGGTTTTTAAATGCGCTGCGTTTGTGGCTGGGAAGTTTTTCTGTGACGTCCTGAGGGGGTGGGTGGGGGGGAGGTCGTGGAGAATCGCAAGTCTCTCGTTTCTCTCCCCTCCTCTGTGAGAGGTACGATTGTGGCTCTTTGGGCGTGCGAGAGACTTGTGGGGGGAGGGCGTGCGACAGATTGTGTGTGTGTCTGTGTGTGTGTCTGTGTGTGTGTCTGTGTGTGTGTCTGTGTGTGTGTCTGTGTGTGTGTCTGTGTGTGTGTCTGTGTGTGTGTCTGTGTGTGTGTCTGTGTGTGTGTCTGTGTGTGTGTCTGTGTGTGTGTCTGTGTGTGTGTCTGTGTGTGTGTGTCTGTGTGTGTGTGTGTCTGTGTGTGTGTGTGTCTGTGTGTGTGTGTGTCTGTGTGTGTGTGTGTCTGTGTGTGTGTGTGTCTGTGTGTGTGTGTGTCTGTGTGTGTGTGTGTCTGTGTGTGTGTGTCTGTCTGTCTGTCTGTGTGTGTGTGTCTGTGTGTGTGTGTGTCTGTGTGTGTGTCTGTCTGTCTGTGTGTGTGTGTCTGTGTGTGTGTGTCTGTGTGTGTGTGTGTCTGTGTGTGTGTCTGTTTCTTGCTCGCTCGCTCTCTCCCTTTTGGCTTCTTCTCTCAGTTGCTCCCTGTGTAGTGTCACCCGAGGGTCCACGCAGTTCAGACGGTTGAGCCTGCTCTGTTAGTTTTTCGTGCCCCCCCCCCCCCCCCCCCCGCCCCAAAGCGGGGGCCTGTGGAGGGTTGGGTGGGGGTGTGCGCGCTTGTGTGGGGAGGGTTTTCCGATGACGTGCGCTCTGTATGGTGATGGACCCCGCCACCCACCCTGCGCTCAGCTGGGCAGGAGAGCTAACTCCGAGCCATACATCCATCCGGGATGGGGAGGGGCGATTCCCCCAGGTTTGGCTCCCAGTCTCTCTCTCGGCTGATCTCAGGGACTTGATACGATCGAAACTCAGCAGATAGCGGCGAATAAACCAGCTTTCTGGCCAATAGCCGGCTGCGTGTGTAGGGCAGCCTGCATACCGGGCAATACAGCCCACCCCGGCTTGCTACAACCCAGGGCCGCCCCTCAACACCGTCCAGCGACCCCCAGCAAAGGGCAAGTAGGTGTCGTCCGATGAGTGTGTGGCTTCACAGTTGAAGGGGGAGGCCGTTCAGCGCCTTGGGCATATTCCGTTATTCAGTTCGATCGGCCGATCTGTGTTTCCAGGGACCCAACTCTACACCGATCCCACGCTAGAGCGGGAGGGATTAGAGCGGGTTGCATCGCTTATTCACGTCATGTCTTCTCTCATTCACCTCGTCATCTTCATCCCCCTCCTCCCCTATTCCCTCCCACGAGAGAGGCGGCGGGCAGACAGACAGACAGAGATTACCGTCAACTTCTCAGTTACCCTCCTGCTGGAGACAGATGTCTGTCCCTGGGCCGCATGGCGTGTTTGTTGTTTTCCTTTCACGCTGCTAGAAACATAAGGGCCCCAGCTCTGTTGTGCTTCCTCCACCCACCCCCCGCCCCCCCCACTCTTATTCCTGCCTCCCCTCAATACCAGTCATTGCCCCCTCCCCCTCCTACCCCTCAATGAATAACAGTGGTGGGGGCGGAGGGCTCATGCTTGTTACAGGGCCGCAGCAGACAAATTGACCACCCCACCACCCCCCCACTTGGTCTTTACATAGGCTGCATCGGGTCCCTTGAGGCGAGGGGGTGAAAGGGGCTCGGGTGGTTGCGGGGGTGGGGGACTCTCTCTCTGATTCTCTCGTCGTTACGCAGTCTCTGGTTGCTGTGCGCTTTCAACTGCCCCATCACCCACTGTCACTTGCCCCTCCACCCCATTGCCCCTGCCTCTCCCCCTCACCCCCGCAGCCATCACCAATGCCAGTGAGTTCTTCACTAGGTTCAAATGGACAAAGATATGTTTGGGTTACCATCGGAAAGGTCTTTGCACGCTCGCACGCAGTGTGTGTACACACATGCACGTGTACTATTCAGTGCGCGCACACTACTCAAAACAAGCTGACACAATACTGCTCAGTACATGCCTGCGCACACCGCTCAGTACATGCGCACGCACAATACTCGGTAAACACTTGTGTGCACATCCGTGTAAGTGCACGCGCACACTACTTGGTACACGCTGGAGCTCTCCCTGCTCAGTACACTCATGCGCGCACACCACTCAGTAAACCCTCATGTGCACATACTGCTCAGTACACACATGCACACATCTCTCAGTACACCCTTGCTCATGCACACCATTCGGTACACACTCAGTCGCGCACAGCATTTGGTACACGTTCACGTGTGTACACACACCACTCAATACACACTTAATCGCGCGCACACCGCTTGATGTACACACAGTTGCACCCACCATTCGGTACAGGTTCACGCGTGCACACACTGCTTAGTGTACACACAATAGTGCCCACCGTTCAGCGCAAGCTCGCACATGCGCACACCGCTTGGTGTACACACAATTGTGTCCGTTTTTGGGTACATGCTCGTGCAGGCACACTCCGCTTGGCGCGCAGGCACAATCAGCACCATTCAGCACACTGAAAGCACCCTGGCTCAGCTAGTGATGACACAGGCCCTACAATCATCGAAAACAGACCTTTGTTTGGCGGGGGGAAAGAGTGCTTTTTATTTTTTCTGCTATCGCCTGTGAGAACAGAAACTAGTGTTGGAGTAAATTGTGCCTCTTGTTTCAGTATTGAGGTGGGAGAGAGAGAGAATTCGCAGTGGATGCCCAACACCTGTAGCCAGGCAGTTAAGTGATGCTGCCTACCTTTATTGCACAGGGGTGGGGAGGGGATTTGTTTTTAAATCACTAATCAAGCTATTTAATTATAAATTTGTGAATGATGATGGTTGTTGTCCCCTGAGGCAGTTAGCACCAAATTACCCATCAACGCGAGTAGATTCCCCCCTGGGCCAACTTTCCTCCTTCCACCAACACTATATGGATTAACTCATCACTCATCCCCACATAATGGCTGCCAGGTTCACTTGCACATGCTCAGTGCGTTTTAGAGAGACCTGTACATAAAGCTCCCCTTGGGATGTTCTGAGCAAGTTTCTGCACAAACTATCCTAAAGCTTTACTCTGTGTCTAACCCCGTGCTGTACCTGTCCTGGGAGTGTTTGATGGGGACAGTGTAGAGGGAGCTTTACTCTGTATCTAACCCCGTGCTGTACCTGTCCTGGGAGTGTTTGATGGGGACAGTGTAGAGGGAGATTTACTCTGTATCTAACCCCGTGCTGTACCTGTCCTGGGAGTGTTTGATGGGGACGGTGTAGAGGGAGCTTTACTCTATATCTAACCCCGTGCTGTACCTGTCCTGGGAGTGTTTGATGGGGACAGTGTAGAGGGAGCTTTACTCTGTATCTAACCCCGTGTTGTACCTGTCCTGGGAGTGTTTGATGGGGACAGTGTAGAGGGAGCTCTACTCTGTATCTAACCCCGTGCTGTACCTGTCCTGGGAGCGTTTGATGGGGACGGTGTAGAGGGAGCTTTACTCTATATCTAACCCCGTGCTGTACCTGTCCTGGGAGTGTTTGATGGGGACAGTGTAGAGGGAGCTTTACTCTGTATCTAACCCCGTGTTGTACCTGTCCTGGGAGTGTTTGATGGGGACGGTGTAGAGGGAGCTTTACTCTGTATCTAACCCCGTGTTGTACCTGTCCTGGGAGTGTTTGATGGGGACGGTGTAGAGGGAGCTTTACTCTGTATCTAACCCTGTGCTGTACCTGTCCTGGGAGTGTTTGATGGGGACGGTGTAGAGGGAGCTTTACTCTGTATCTAACCCCGTGCTGTACCTGTCCTGGGAGTGTTTGATGGGGACGGTGTAGAGGGAGCTTTACTCTGTATCTAACCCCGTGCTGTACCTGTCCTGGGAGTGTTTGATGGGGACAGTGTAGAGGGAGCTTTACTCTGTATCTAACCCTGTGCTGTACCTGTCCTGGGAGTGTTTGATGGGGACAGTGTAGAGGGAGATTTACTCTGTACCTAACCCCGTGCCGTACCTGTCCTGGGAGTGCCTGTCCATTGCCACTCTGAGTGACAAAACTTTGCAATTCCCGATCTGTTACCCCTCATTCTGAGCTGAAACATCCTAGCCCACACTCTCTCTAAAGTTGTGTCACGTTGAAATGTTGCATCGCCGGTGCTGTAACAGACCCTGAATCCTGTGAATACCTGATGCGTTTGATGGCCACTGTCACACCCTCTCTCTCTCTCTCTCTTTCTGCACCTTGCCCGGGCCATGTTCACTGTTGCACACTTCACCGTTCTACGTAGATTGACATCCCTCCAAAGCATTTATGGTTGGGTCTCCGGCGTCACTAAGTGTAGGATCCTGGACCAACGATCGCAAGACCTGGGTTCTTCCGCGCCCCTTCAGGGAAACATGTATTGCCTCCCCCCTCCCCCCCATAGTCTGTTCGAGCACCATCCATGTGTCAGGCTGCCTCGAGGCACTTTGCCTCAGCTGCTTGTGGTCCCAAATATTGACCTCAGCGCCTCCCCCCTGCAGCCCAATTCCCCACCCCCCTCCCCTGCCCCCCCGAGACCAGCCTCGCACTTGGCTGCGGGGAGTGGGGGGGGCGTGGGGAGGGGGGGTGAAGACATGGCAGGGTAGCCCACCATCCACACACCTGTCCCGAGACAACGCAAAGACACTCTGGCTGTTTCACGACCCAACGTTGGTTTGGAATGGAGCCGATTTTTGAGGGAGGGAGGGAGGGGTGGGTGGGTGGGGGGGATGAGCTGGTGGAAAGGTGGTTGGGGTGCCAGTAGAGAAAAGACCACCATCCCAAAATCCACCCATCACGCTGGGGGACAGTGAGGTTTGATGAACAGCCCTGTTGAAATTCATTGAAGTGAACGATGAAAAGAGTGATGTGAAACCTTGTAAATATTATAAAAGTGTATTTAAAATTGCTCTTTTATATATATATATATATATATATATTTATATATGTGTGTGTGTGTGTGTGTATATGTAAAATATATATATATATATACATACGTATATATACATATATATATATATAAAAGCAATGCACGTTCTGAAACTTCGATTTCATTCTGTTGTAAATGTGAAAGATCTCTTGCAAAAACTTCCAGGAGATGCGAGGATGGGACTTCAGCACCATTTTGGGATCGCAATAGTTTTTATTGCTGTACAGTTTTGCCTCTGTCCTAACAAGTTTTCCGTCTTGACGTTTTCCCCAACCCCCCCTCCTCTGCCTTCTGTGTTTCCCCCAACCCAACCCCACCCCAACCTCCCCAACCCCAACCCAACCTCCCCAACCCCACCCCAACCCAACCTCCCCAACCCAACCTCCCCAACCTCTCCAACCCCACCCCAACCCCACCCCACCCCAACCTCCCCAACCCCACCCCAACCTCCCCAACCCCACCCCAACCTCCCCAACCCCACCCCAACCTCCCCAACCCCACCCCAACCTCCCCAACCCCACCCCAACCTCCCCAACCCCACCCCAACCTCCCCAACCCCACCCCAACCTCCCCAACCCCACCCCAACCTCCCCAACCCCACCCCAACCTCCCCAACCCCACCCCAACCTCCCCAACCCCTCCCCAACCTCCCCAACCCCACCCCAACCTCCCCAACCCCACCCCAACCTCCCCAACCCCACCCCAACCTCCCCAACCCCACCCCAACCTCCCCAACCCCACCCCAACCTCCCCAACCCCACCCCAACCTCCCCAACCCCACCCCAACCTCCCCAACCCCACCCCAACCTCCCCAACCCCACCCCAACCTCCCCAACCCCACCCCAACCTCCCCAACCCCACCCCAACCTCCCCAACCCCACCCCAACCTCCCCAACCCCACCCCAACCTCCCCAACCCCACCCCAACCTCCCCAACCCCACCCCAACCTCCCCAACCCCACCCCAACCCAACCTCTCCAACCCCACACCAACCCAACCTCTCCAACCCCACACCAACCCAACCCAACCTCCCCAACCCCACCCCAACCCAACCCCACCCCACCCCAACCTCCCCGTGAAGCTTATCTCTTTATTTTCTGATCCTCATGTTTTCTTTTTCTATGTGCTGTCTTGTGGACTAATTAAAAAAAAAACACCCTCCGGCAAAATCGAGCCAATCTCGAGTCTTTTTGTCCTGCTGGGGGGGTGGGGGGAGGCAGCGTTGTGGGGTTTGGGGGGTGGGTGGGGTTTCGGTGGGGGGTAGTGAGGGTAGCTTCTCCTCGCCCTTGGACGTGTCGTGGGGGTTCGTCCCCGTGAGGGAAGGTTGAGCAAGTGGGGCCCACCCTCGTTTGGAGTTTAGAAGAATGAGTTCATGATCCCATTGAAACATATCAGATCCTGAGGGGATTTGACAGGGTGGATGCTGAGAGGATGTTTCTTCCCCCCACCCCCCTCTCGTGAGGAGGGAGGAGGAGGGAGGAAGGAGGGGGGCACAGTTTCAAAATTAGGCACCTCCCAGAGCAGTGGAAGCTGCGCCATTGGGTTGGATTCAAGGCTGAGTTGGATGGAACTTTGATCGACAAGGGAGTCGAGGGGTATGGGGTGGGTTGGGGGGAAAGGGAAGACGGCCATGTGCAGTCAAGGCCACAACCAGGTCAGCCATGATCTGACTTGGATGGAGGAGCAGGCTCGAGGGGCCGAATGGCCTACTCCTACCTCTCGCGTTCACCCCCCGGTACCCAGGGCTGGGTCCCACCACATGGCAGTGTGCCTGACCTGCCCTGTCCACTAGGTTAAGAAGGGGAGCAACCAACCAGGATGCTCACTGCCCACCCCCCACCTCCATGACTTGTCTTAGATAGTGTGTGTCTGAGGTGCTGGGACAATACTACACTCTGAAACCCACCCCCCCCACCACCTCCCCAGGGTTGAATAGGTAGCTGTTGCTAGTGAAGGGGGCAGGCAACCCAGAGATTGCACCTTCACCAATCTCTTTAAATACCTCAGGATGTGGATATTGTTGGCATTTATTGCCCATCCCTAATTGCCCCCTCGAGAAGGTGGTGGTGAGCCGTCTTCTTGAGCCGCTGCAGCCCCTGTGGTGTAGGTACACCCACCGTGCTGTTAGGGAGGGAGTTCCAGGATTTTGACCCAGCGACAGTGAAGGAGCGGCCGATATATTTCCAAGTCAGGATGATGAGTGGCTCGGAGGGGAACTTCCAGGTGGTGGTGTTCCCCGTGTGTCTGCTGCCCTTGTCCTTCTAGATGGTAGAAGTCACGAGATTGAATTGTTGGAAGGTGGTGGAAGGTGCTGTCGAAGGAGCCTTGGTGAGTTTCTGCAGTGCATCTTGTAGATGGTACACACACTGCTGCTACTGTGCGTCGGTGGTGGAGGGAGTGCCGATCAAGCGGGGCTGCTTTCTCCTGGCTGTCTTGCGTGTTGTTGGAGCTGCACTTATCCAGGCAAGTGGGGAGTATAAGATCATACACCTGACATGTGCCTTGTAGATGGTGGACAGGCTTTGGGGAGTCTGGAGGTGAGTTACTCCCCGCAGGATTCCCAGCCTCTGACCTGTTGTAGCCTCAGTGTTTATCCTTCTGACCCAGTTGAAGTTCTGGTCTTACTGTTGCTGCTGGGGGATTCAGCGACGGTAATAGCATTGAATAGCAATAGGAGGCTATTCCACCATGCAATTCGCGGTAAGCCTAAAATTGTCCTCCATGTACAACTCAAACTCGACAAACTGTCTTGTAGGGATTTGGCCACGCATAGCTCAGTTACACAATGCAGGGACTCTCCAGTTTCAGTATCACTCACCCAGTGACCTGTGCCCAGAGCTACGAGAAACAATTCAATCTCGTATTGAGCAATTGAGGTGAAAGATTGAGACATAGGAACACAGGACCTGGGGTGGAGTAGGCCATTCAGCCCTTCAAGCCTGCTCTGCTATTTGGTAAGACCATGGCTGATCTGACAGTGACCTCAACTCCCCTCTCCTGCCTGACCACGCCCACCCCACCCATAACCCTTGACCCCCCTGTCCATCGAAAACCTGTCTAACCCGGCCTTGAATTTATTCATTGTCCCAGCCTCCACCGCTTGCTGGGGAAGGGAATTCCACAGACTAATGACTCCTGAGCTCAGGACGCCAGTTCATGTGAAGATAGTTGGAGGGATGAGGGAACAGCTTGAAAGGAGAAGCCAACTCAGGAGGAATGGGTGCCCAAATTAGGTTCTGGGGCACAGAGAAGGCCGTTCAGCCCGTCTCTCCTGTGTACTCCCTTATGAAAGAACTTGCCCCTCCAGTGTTATCGTGGATGGTCACAGCACAGGAGGCCATTCAGCCCATTGTGTTCTCTGCTAGAGCAGCTCACATAGTCCAACATGAGCCATGCCTTCTCGCAATTTTTTTTTTCTCTTCAGATAATTATCCAGTTCCCTTTCGAAAGCCCCGATTGAATCTGCCTCCACCACACACTCTGGCAGATCCTAACCGCTCGCTGTTTTTAAAAAAAAACCACGTTTTTCCTCACGTCGCTGTGTTCTCTTATCCTTTCCCCTCCTCCTCCTGGCACCATGCCCCTAAGTGGGCGTTGGCAACCATGGACTTCCCCTCGGATGGGTCCATCGTTGCGCCGGGCAACGTACTGCAGTGGGTTTGCCATTGCCCTTCTGCAGTATGGCTGACCAGGAGACTCTCCCGCTCTTACCGCCTGCCCTCAGGCCTATTGGAAGGGTTTCCAGGCCGCTAATCAACCTGTGCGGCCACGTTATGGACACCTTCTGTGGCCAAAAAGCCCTGAATTGGGGCTCGACCCCCAGAAATTCCGGCTCGGAGGCAGGGATGGTACCACAAGCCCCATACAATCCTGTCACCGGACTCCTTAAAAACCATACCTTCCTCCAAATATTTACAAGGCCCCCTTTTTAAAAACTATTACGGTTTCTGCTTCCGTTGCCTCTTCACGAAGCATGCCACGTATTTCTCACATTGCGACTGGTGTTTATTTTAATTTTATGCCTACCGTTACCTTGACTGGCAGTAATTGGTGATTCTGGGAAGGAGGGGATCAAGTTGGGAGCCTTTAGCTTGTAGGAGGAGGAAGATTTGAGGGAGATGTGGAGGTTGCTTTGGGCTGCTGTACGACTCTGAGTCTCTTGACTTGGTCACACTTTTTCCCCATCTCCCCATCAGAACCGCAGCAAACTCTGACTCAGTGCGCTTAAGGCTTCTGTCCCAGTTTCTGGCCACTGCATTGGCACACTAACGGAAGCAGGAAGTACAACCAAGCTATGCATTGGCATGGTGTAATTGCTGGAGAATCGCGTCCAACTCTGGACGCCGCGCTTTAGGAAAGATATCGAAGCCTTGGGGAGGGTGTGAAGGGAGATTTCCCGGAGATGAGGGGCCACAGCTAATGTGGAAAGACAGGAGAAGCCGGGATTAGAGCAGAGGAGCTTAAGTACAGATTTGATCGAGGCGTTCAAAGTCACGAAGAGGTTTCTCGATTGAGTAAATAAGGGGAAACCGTTTCCACTGGGCAGGAGGGTCGGTAACCAGAGGGGGACACAGATTGAAGAGAATCGGGAAAAGAACCAGAGAGCGGGGGGGAGATGAGAATTATTTTTACACAGCGAGTTGTTGTGATCTGGAAGGCGTTGCCTGAAAGGGCGGTGGAAGCAGATTCAATAGGAACTTTCAAAAGGGGCATCGGGTAAACACTTGAAGGGGGAAAATTTGCAGAGTGATTGGGGGGGGGGGAAGAGCAGGGGGTGAGTGGGGACTAATTGGATAGCTCATTCAAAGAGCCAGCACAGGCATGATGGGCCAAATGGAAGTAGACCAGCTTCTCAAGATGGTTGTGAATGCTGTATCAAAGGTTACTGTGTCCAGAAATGATAGTGGACAAGGACACCTGGGGCCTAACATGTTAGCACTGAAAATGCTCACCTGAGCCAGAAGGTTAAGGGGTCAAGTGCAGTGACTTGAGCGCACACGATCTTGGCTGACGCTCCCAGTGCCATTACTGAGGGCGTTTCTTCCAAATGAGACATTAAACCCAGGTCCCGTCTGGCCGATTGCGTCGCTGGCTCGAGAACCTGTGGCACTTTAGAACAGGGATGTTGTCCCCTGGGAGCAACGCAGACTTAACTGGGCATTTATCTCATCGTTGTTTGCAAGCTGTGCTCAAGTGGACTGGCATGCGATTTGGGGTGTCCTGACACTGTACATAAATGGACCCTCTTTGGCTGAGTGTTTCACAGGCAAACCACAGCCGTTCGGACCCCAATATAGAGGAAACTGGTCAACTCCGGAGAAGATGTGAAAACATGACTGTCGCCTGGAGTTTTTAGGGCGCTGAGTAAGGTATTCCCAATTTCTGGAACGCTAGTGGATAAAAATAATTCTACAAAGCCATTGTGTGTTAATGTTCCATCATGAATATATTCAAGGTTGAGTTAGACAGATTTTTGATTGACAGGGGAGTCGAGGGTTATGCAGGGGACAGGCAGGGGAGTAGAGTTAAGGCCGCAACCCGATCAGCCGTGATCTTATGAAATGGCGGAGCAGGCTCGAGGGGTGGAATGGCCTCCTTCTGCTCCTGAGTCCGATGTTCCTAAGATGCAACAATCAGGCAAGACTGAACAGGTTCCAGAAAGAGACTGCATAGAGATCTTTAAAATGATGAAGGGGTTTGATCTGATAGACGTAGAGAAAACATTTCTACTTGTGGAACTAGAGACCATCCATGGTAAGACAGTCACTAATAAATCCAATGGGGAATTCAGGAGAAACTTCTTCACCCCAGAGAGCAGGGAGAGTGTGGGACTCACTCCCACGGGGAGCAGGGAGAGTGTGGGACTCACTCCCACGGGGAGCGGGGAGAGTGTGGGACTCTCTCCCACGGGGAGCAGGGAGAATGTGGGACTCACTCCCGCGGGGACTGGGGAGAATGTGGGACTCGCTCCCACGGGGAGTGGTCGAGGTGAATCGCGGAGATGGATTGAAGCGGGGGAAGCTGGATAAACACATGAGGGAGGAAGGAATAGGCGGGCTTTTTAAAATTCAATTACAGAATGAGGGTGTCACTGGCAAGGCTAGCATTTATTGCCCATCCCTAATTCCCCCCCTGAATGAGCTGCCTAAAACCTGGTGGCTTACTAACCCATTTCAGAGGGGGCAGTTAAGAGTCAACCACATGGCTGTGGGTCTGGAGTCACATGTAGGCCAGACCAGGTAAGGACAACAGATTTCCTTCCCTAAAAGGACATTGGTGAACCAGATGGGTTTTTACAACAACTCATTAAGGCTTCATGGCCACCACTAGCTTTTTAATTCCAGATTTATTTAAATCTGCCCCCCTCACAACCCCAAGTGGGATTTGAACTGCTGTCTCGTGGGTTAGTCCAGGCCTCTGGGTTAGTAGTCTATTGATATAGCCACTCTGCAGCCCTCCCCAGTAGCATTGGTGGACTTGGGCGGGTGTTGAAGTAGGAGATCAGCCACAATCTCATTGAAGGGCGCAGCAGACTCAGAAGGGCCGAATGGCCTACTCCTGCTGCTATTTTTTAAAAAAAAATGTTTTTCACGAGGAGGGTCCACATGGAACATAAATGCTGGCTTGACCCAGACAGAGTGAGTGACCCGTTTCTGTGCTATGAATACTAATGCTAGCTCAGAAAGACCATTTCAAGGGCTCGACTTCAATCTAAGCAAAGGAAACATGCACAACAATCCCTCAGCCGAGGGCAAATGCAGTACCTTTTTAATACTGACAGGATAGACTGCGAGGATTTATTAAGCGCTGAATGCCCAGTGCCAGTGAAGTGAAGTAAAATGAACCCTGCCAAGTCTTCCAAGAGGCACATGGGTGGGGGAAGCACTTGGCCGATCGTAAATACTCAAGGCAGGACGAGATGCGTAGAGTCCAGAAGAGCTTAGACAGGGGCAGATTTGTAGCCACCACAATACGAGATGAAGTTGTCTGAGTCGCAGACAGAGGGACAGAATTCAGCCAGACGTGCGAGGGCTGAGAGGAGGAGGAGTGAGAAAGCCAAAGGACGTTGAGTGACTCAAAAAAAAACAAGATGGCCAGGAATTTATTTATCCCAGAGGGGACTCGGGGGCGAGTAGCGAAGTCCGCGAGGTGTTGATGAGGGAGTGGAGTGCGGGGAAGATTCCTCTAAGTCGGAATTCAGCTCCGGTGATTTTCGAAGAGTTAACTGAAGGAATTGGGGGAGAGCAGAGTTCTCGGAGGGTCGTAGGGTCTGGAGGAGACTTTGAGATAGGGAGGGGTGTAGGGGCTGGAGGAGGTTACAGAGATAGGGAGGGGTGTAGGGGCTGGAGGAGGTTACAGAGATAGGGAGGGGTGTAGGGGCTGGAGGAGGTTACAGAGATAGGGAGGGGTGTGGTGGCTGGAGGAGGTTACAGGGATAGGGAGGGGTGTAGGGGCTGGAGGAGGTTACAGAGATAGGGAGGGGTGTTGGGACTGGAGGGGGTTACAGAGATAGGGAGGGGTGTAGGGGCTGGAGGAGGTTACAGAGATAGGGAGGGGTGTAGGGGCTGGAGGAGGTTACAGAGATAGGGATGGGTGTAGGAGTTGGAGGAGGTTACAGAGATAGGGAGGGGTGTAGGGGCTGGAGGAGGTTACAGAGATAGGGAGGGGTGTAGGGGCTGGAGGGGGTTACAGAGATAGGGAGGGGTGTAGGGGCTGGAGGAGGTTACAGAGATAGGGAGGGGTGTAGGGGCTGGAGGGGGTTACAGAGATAGGGAGGGGTGTAGGGGCTGGAGGGGGTTACAGAGATAGGGAGGGGTGTAGGGGCTGGAGGAGGTTACAGAGATAGGGAGGGGTGTAGGGGCTGGAGGGGGTTACAGAGATAGGGAGGGGTGTAGGGGCTGGAGGTGGTTACAGAGATAGGGAGGGGTGTAGGGGCTGGAGGAGGTTACAGAGATAGGGAGGGGTGTAGGGGCTGGAGGAGGTTACAGAGATAGGGATGGGTGTAGGAGTTGGAGGAGGTTACAGAGATAGGGAGGGGTGTAGGGGCTGGAGGATGTTACAGAGATAGGGAGGGGTGTAGGGCCTGGAGGAGGTTACAGAGATAGGGAGGGATGAGGGGTATGGAGGGATTTGCAGACAAGAATGAGAACTTTAGAATCGAGGTGTTGCCGGACCCAGAGCCAGTGTAGGACAGAGATCATGGGGGTGACGATGAGATTACTCAGGGTATTGAAGCCTGAGGTTTGGTGGCGGTGTGGACTGGGATCTTGGCAGAGGTACGGGAGCAATGGGGGGAGATAATGGGGTGACCGCAGGAAACTCCATTGGGAGAGGATTCCCAGTTTGGGTAACAGCAGGATACTGGAGCCAGGTCTAGATGGTGGTGTCAATCAATGCATTCAAGGCATGACATGGTTACAGGTGGGAGCTAAAGATGACACCTTCAGCTTTGCCAATGTTGAGTGAGAGGTATTTATGACTTAAGTGTGACTTAATGTCACGCGTGCAGTTGGAGCCGTTCGCATCCACGATTGGATCGATGTAAGGGGAGTAGATCTTTGCGTTGTCAGAGTACGTGTGAAAGTGGACGTGACACTTCCAGATGAGCGTTGCTGAAACTGTCGAAGCTTTTCATCTTGCACTCACCAGGACAGGCGCAAGAATACCAAATTTCAAAGGGAGCAACAATTTACACTGCATGAGAAAAGGCTGCTGATTTGGTTTGTAAGTCGACTCTGATTGGTTGAGGCGTTGCATTGGGGAATGGACCAGGGAACTATTGTCCTCCCCGCTTTTGGTTGATTCGAAAAAGACCACAGTGCCTGGACATATTCCTTTTGGCTGCAGAGGACAGGTCTTTGTGTTTGAATATAGGTAGCCTCTAGCACGTATAAGTGAGCTACATTGTGAGCCCGACTGGTAATCTTAAATTGGCTGTCAGTGTTGATTGTTAGTTCATTTGTTAATTGCTCGTGTAATTCTTAACACTTCCAAATGAATCCCCAAGGTGACTTTTGTAACTATTGGGGGAGGGGTTGGGAGTGGAGTCCTGAGGCATCCAGGAGGTCACCAATACTCGGGAAAGGAGGCATTGGAACTGGAGATGGCACAATGGCTGCCTTACAACAGGTAAGGGCAGAGCTAGGAGAGTTTGATGGGGAGAGCTAAAGGTTAGAGGGCAACTCATGCAACTCACTCCCAACCCTCGCTTGTTCCCCATGCAGCTTACTCAGGACTGAGGGGTTTTGCAGAGCAGGAGGGACTGAACAGGCTTTCCTCTAGAAAAGAGGAGGCTGAGGCGGGGGTGACCTGACAGAGGTCTTCCGGAATACGAAAGGGGGGCCATTGATATAAGATAGTCGCTAATAAATCCACTGGGGAATTCAGGAGAAACTTCTTTACCCAGAGCATGGGGAGAATGTGGGACTCGCTCCCACAGGGAGTGGTCGAGGTGAAACGCAGAGATGCGTTGAAGGAGGGGGGAAGCTGGATAATCACACAAGGAATAGAAGGATACGTTGATGGGGTGAGATGAGGAAGGGGTGGGGGGAGGCTTGTGTGGAGCAGAAACACCAGCACGGAGCAGAGGGGCCGAATGGCTTGTTTTTGTGCTGGGAATACTGTGTAATGTTCCTATTTGGTGCATGACCCTGTACTCTCCCTCAAAATAAGCTTTGGTTATTTGTCACATTGGATGTGAGCATCACTGGCTAGGCCAGCATTTATTGCCCATCTTGAATTGCCCCTTGAGAAGGTGGGGGGGTGAGCTGCCTTCTTGAACCGCTGCAGTCCCTGTGGTGTAGGTACACCCACCGTGCTGTGAGGGAGGGAGTTCCAGGATTTTGACCCAGCCACAGTGAAGGAACGGCTGATATATTTCCAAGTCAGGATGGTGAGTGGCTTGGAGGGGAACTTCCAACTGGTGGTGTTCCCATGTGTCTGCTGCCCTTGTCCTTCTAGGTGGTAGAGGTCGTGGGTTTGGAAGGTGCTGTCGAAGGAGCCTTGGTGAGTTGCTGCAGTGCATCTTGTAGATGGTACACACACTGCTGCTACTGTGTGTCAGTGGTGGAGGGAGTGAATGTTTGTGGATGGGGTGCCAATCAAGTGGGGCTGCTTTGTCCTGGATGGTGTTGAGCTTCTTGAGTGTTGTGGGAGCTGCACTCACTCAGGCCAGTGGGGAGTATTCCATCACACTCCTGACTTGTGCCTTGTAGATGGTGGACAGGCTTTGGGGAGTCAGGAGGTGAGTTACTCTCCACAGAATTCCCAGCCTCTGACCTGCTCTGCTCTTGTAGCCACAGTATTTATATGGCTGGGTCCAGTTCAGTTTATGGTCAATGGTAACCCCCAGAATGTTGATAGTTGGGGATTGAGTGATGGTAATGCTATTGAATATCAAGGGACGATCACTAGATTCTCTCTTGTTGAGGATGGTCATTGCCTGGCACTTGTGTAGTGTGAATGTTACTTGCCACTTGTCAGCCCAAGCCTGGATATTGTCCAGGTCTTGCTGCATTTGGACATGGACTGCTTCAGTATCTGAGGAGTCGCGAATGGTGCTGAACATTGTGCAATCATCAGTGAACATCCCCAATTCTGACCTTATGATGGAAGGAAGGTTATTGATGAAGCAGCTGAAGATGGTTGGGCCCAGGACACTACCCTGAGGAACTCCTGCAGTGATGTCCTGGTGCTGAGATGGTTGGCCCTCAACAACCACAACCATCTTCCTTTGTGCTAGGTATGACTCCAACCAGCGGAGAGTTTTCCCCCTGATTCCCATTGGCTCCAGTATTGCCAGGGCTCCTTGATGCCACACTCGGTCAAAAGCTGCCTTGATGTCAAGGGCAGTCACTCTCTCACCTCACCTCGGGAGTTCAGCTCTTCTGTCCATGTTTGAACCAAGGCTGTAATGAGGTCAGGAGCTGAGTGGCCCTGGCGGAACACAAACTGAGCGTCAGTGAGCAGGTTATTGCTAAGCAAGTGATGCTTGATGGCACTGTCGAAGAAGCTGCCCGTCACTTTGCCAATGATCGATCTGGTGGTAATTGGCCGGACTTAGGGTTGCCAACCCTCCAGGATTGGCCTGGGGTCTCCAGGAATTGTGGTTCGGTCTCCGGAGCACTGCCATGTGCGTGCAGCTGCCATTTTCTTTCAACATTCCTCTTTACCGGATGTAAAAATATTGAAAATGGGGAGAGGGCCGTCTGGCTGACAGTCAAGCATCATCCAATTGGGCGATGAGTCTTTTTGCTGTCCAATTGGCGTAGGAAGGCAGTTCGTCACAAGGATGGATGTGTTGGCCGACTAATGGCTGGAGTGCCGGGGTGGGTGGGTGGGCAAGTCACAGAGAGTCAGACAGCACAGAAACAGGCCCTTCGGCCCGTCGTGCCCATGCTGGCCACCAAGCCCCCTATCCGTTCTAATCCCGCTCTCCGGCACTTGGCGTTTCGAGGGCTCATCCAAATGCTTCTTCAGCGCAGGGAGGTGGGGAAGCCTCCAAGGGGTGGGGCGGTGGTGGGGGGCGCATTTAGTCAACATTCACCCTCGCCCAGGTGGGAATGTGCCCCCTGCCCGCGATGGGTGATTTTTTTTTTGTCCTCCCACCACCCACCCCCAACACATCGGTCCCGCTTGACAGCCAACGCCGTGGTACTGACTGGAACTGACGAAGGGGCGCAGATTCCCCCTCTCCGCCCCCCCGGACTTTGCCCAGTGGGCTAGCAGGGGTAGGAGGAGGGAGGGTAAACAAAGGGCCACACTGGTTGGAGTTAGGAGGAGGGGTGGTGGTGGCGTTTGGTGGTGCGAAAGCCACTTGCAAAGTGCCAGCAGTCCCACTAGATGGTGCAGGACAAGGCTTGACAGAGGAGACACCACTGACTTTGTACCCAGAATTCGTGAGTGCAAACTCTTCCCTTGGCCCTACCTGCCTGTACCTGAGGATCCGTGTGCAGCAGATTGAGGCATTCCAACCCACAGGAAGGAGAGAGAGAGAGAGAGAGGAAAAAATCTTAACACGAGGGTGTTAAAAGGGAAAAAAACGCAGGATTCCCTCCTCTCCACTGGTGACTTAAGAATTACCCCTCTACCTACCTCCTCCTCATCCCACACAGTCTGGTGAATCTATTCTCACTGGGCAAGGTGGTGGGTGGTGGGGGGGGGATGTAAAGGAAGGTGCTAAGAACAGAGAGAGAGAGAGAGAGGGAGGTGGGGAGAGGGGGGAGGATAAAAAACTATGGCCTTTTCAACCTAGAAGAGAGGACATCGCCTTAAAACCAACAACAGGGAGACAAGAGACAAGATTGTTTCCTGGAACGATGGTAAGTTGCCTCAATTGATAACCCAACTTTTTCTTCACCTCCCCAACCCCCCCCAAAAAACAAGATATAAAAGATTTGAAGTGTCTTGTTTGTCGCCGCTGGTCAATTGCAGGCGACAGAAACTTTTTCAAAACTTTGAACAAAGTTTGTAGAAGTTGTCGAAAGAGGATTTCCCTGTGGGTCAAAAGTTTCTCTTTTTTTATGGGGATGGGGAGGAAGCAATAGAGAATTTCACCTTTTGATCCCCAGGCTCCCTTGTATTAGAAATCTTCTTTTCAGCGCTTGGGGCGTCCGCCTCTCTGCATTTTAATTCCGATTTCTCACCCAGTTTACAGCAGGTTTGTTGTTGTGTGTTTTTTAACAGAAATATATATAAGAATTAATTTCCGCGTTCCTGGTTTTGAGGGGGTTGAGCGCCTGGGAAAACTGGGCACCCGCGAGAACCCACGTTAAGGCAGGAGGAGGCCATTCAGCCCATCAGCTCCTGCTTTCCCCCCGCCCCATTCAGGTCAGATCATGGCTGATCTGCATGGGGGACTTCACCTTGGGCACCCTAACCCTTCAATCCCCTCAACCCAACAGAAATCTCGGTTTTTGACATTTCCAATTGACCCCACCCTCCCCCCAGCCTTGACATTTTTTTTTGGGAGGGGGGAGAGAGTTCCAGATTCCCCCTGGGGTGTGAAGTGCTTCCTGGCATCACCCCTGATCAGTCTGGCTCCCATTTTAAGGTTCTGCCCCCCCAACTTGTTCCAGACTCTCTTCCACCAGCCCCCACCGACCCCCACCAGAGGAAATAGTTTCTCTCTATCCGTCCTTAAATCATCTTAAACCCCCCTCGATTCGATCACCCCCTTCATCTCCCACCCTCGAGGGGATACAAGCCAAGTGTGTGTGTGTGACCCGCCCTCGGAGTTTAACCCTTTCAGCCCCGGGATGGTTCTGGTCAATCTGCCCTGCTCCCCCTCCACCTCCGAGGGCCAATACGTCCTTCCTGAGGTATGGGAGAGGGGCCCAGAACTGGACCCGGTTACTCCCGATGGGGTGGGGTGGGGTCTGAGCAGAGCTTTCCCAAAAACCGAAGCGTCGCTCCCTCCCCCTTCGCAACCCCGGTTCCCTCGGGATTAAAGCCATTAACCAAAAGGTTGTGGGGCCCGGCCCCTGGTCTAGAGGCTCCCGGTGTATTGTCCGGGGTCAAACAACGCTGGGGAACCCGGGCAGTCCGTCGTCTCCAGCGGGATGCAGGACAGGTCAGGAGCAGCCCGCGGGAGCGCTGGAAGAAGTGACTGAGTGGGGCGGAGGAGGCTGCAGAGACTGAGGGATGAGGGAGGGGAAGGTGATAAGGGGGGAAGGGGGGGAGCAGAGCGCTGGGACTCGAAATGGAGGTGAGCCAAGAGGGGTCACTTCAGACATTTTAAAAGAAAAGTCCAGGACAAACGAACGTGCAAACGTGCGAATCAGGAACAGGAGTGAGGCCATTCGGCCCCTCGAGCCTGCTGCGCCAGTCAATAAGATTGCGGCTGATCTGATCGTAACCTCAACCCCACATTCCCCCCTACCCCCCGATAACCTTTCACCCCCTTGTTAATCAAGAATCTATCCACCTCCGCCTTAAAAATATTCAAAGGCTCTGCTTCCACCGCCTTTTCAGGGAGAGAGTTCCAAAGACTCATGACCCTCAGAGACAAAAATTCTCCTCATCTCCGTTTTAAATGGACGACCCCTTGTTTTTAAACAGTGACCCCTAGTTCTAGATTCTCCCACAAGGGGAAACATCCTCTCCACGTCCACCCTGTCAAGACCCCTCAGGATCTTATAGGTTTCAATCAAGTTGCCTCTTACTCTTCTAAACTCCAGTGGATACAAGCCTAGTCTGTCCAACCTTTCCTCATAAGACAACCCACCCATTCCTGGTATTAGTCTGGTAAACCTTCTCTGAACTGCTTCCAACACATTTACATCCTTCTTTAAATAAGGAGACCAACGCTGTACACAATACTCCAGATGTGGTCTCACCAACACCCTGTACAACTGAAGCAGAACCTCCCTACTTTTGCAATCAATTCCCCTCCCAATAAACAATAACATCCTGTTAGCTTTCCCAATTATCTGCTGTACCTACAGATCAACCTTCGGTGATTCATGCACTAGGACACCCAGATCCCTCTGAATCTCAGAGCTCTGCAATCTCCCACCACTTAGATAATAAGCTTCCTGTTTATTCCTCCTGCCACCAATCGAGTTCCGTCCTTACCCCCAGTCTGGCCGACACGTGACTCCGGGCCCACAGCCCATGTGGTTGACTCTTAACCGCGCCCCCCTCCGAAATGGCCGAGCGAGGCCACTCAGTCCAAAGGGGCAATTAGGGATGGGCAACAAACGCCAGCCTTACCCAGTGACGCCCACGTCCCCATGAAAGGATGAAGCACACAATTGCGGGGTCGGAGGGTGTAATGGAAGGAGCTGGGGTGGAGAATTTCGATGTTGCAGAGGTCGGGCTGAGCAGAAGCACCAGGAGGAGGGGGCAGGGCTGGTTGGTGGAGGTGGGAGGTGAGGGTTTTTCCAGGAGGGCATCAGTCTTGGTGCAGGACGTGGGGGTGGGGGGGGATAGGACGGATAGTGAGGGTGGCTGGGTAGGCGCAGAGAGATAATGGAGTAGTTTGGGGAGAGCCCTCGTAAAGAATTGGGAAAACCTGCCTGAGGCGGTGGCT